>NW_008589595.1:19105-33082 GCF_000691845.1 Merops nubicus
TAGGGAAATGACAACACATCCTCCAACTTAAGAGCTAATTAAGATGAAATATTTCCAAGGGACACCATTCAGTCTACTGCAGGGTTTCTTTTCAGAATGGGCCTATCCATAGGAACGGCTAATTATGCCAAATATTAACTGCAGGGTTGGTGTTGGACATGAATAGCACTCAAAAAAAAAAAAAGCCACACCACAAACACAGCTTCAACTCAAGTCAGTCAAAACAGTTAGGTGTTTCTGTAGCAAAATAGTCCACCGAGTTCCCCTGGTCACCTCCTCCCGAGTGGAGTTGTTTTCCTCCCATGTCACTCTTCACCAGCCCCTCAGGTGATTCATGAAGCCATATCTTATGCTGCACCCTGGCACACAGACCATTCATTTTAAGCTGGCTTTCCTGACAAAAAACTCAGAAATTGAGACTACACAATCTTTGAAGAAACATTTTTTCAATTCCTTACCATTAAAACTTATCTTCAACTTGTTCAGTAGTTGTAGGTGCATTGATATATTTGTTTCTTCACACACTAGATGGAAAAAAAGTGCAGGATTCTTTCCCTCAGGGAACTCTCTTGGACTGAATCTAGTCAAAAGGCAAGGCTCAGCACATCTCCTCTAAAACCTTGGAGCAATTTTTGACTCTGTAGGTTAATGTTTTATACGAAGGTACATGACAATCTAGCAGATTAAGGATTCAGTGCAATACCTCAAAGAAGTTCTTCATCTCCCTTGGTGGTATGATGAATCCGAAAAGCAAAGAATGTTAATCTTGCCTTTTTTTTTTTTAAGGCCATCAATAAGAATCAGTTTTAATTTTCTTTAAAGCCTTTCTTAAAGGGAAAAGGAAAGGTGGGTCCTGCTGTTTACTTTTAATCATATTGAAACTATTAGTTTGAGCAAAGACTGTAATGATTACTCGTATTACCACAAACTGCTGAAACAATCTACCAGTAGAAAAGAAATGCCATAATCATCAAGTTCTGCATTTAGACAGACTAGTTTTACCTTTACCTCTATCAATCACCAAAGTATAAACAAAACTAGTCCACAATGTGCAGTTTCTATTCAGCTATAAACTGATTTTCAGGGTTGATTTATATACATAGCCTCTTTTATGCTTTGTTTACAGAAATTCCTTCATCTGCCACACTAGCTTACTCAATAAGACACCATTAGCAGTAATGGAATGCATTTCATGCAGAAGCCATTATCTTTAGCCTAATATGTTGTTAAAGTTCAGAAGCCGTTAATAAAATGCAGCAATTTCTCACGTGGCTAATGGCAGACCAGATAAGTAGTAGTACTTAACAGATGTGCAATAGCAGCTCCATCAGACACAGGTTTATCACGGAGTTGCTGCTATTACCTACATGCCTGGCAAAAGCAGGACTTGGGACTCTATGCAGGATTATGCATCGCTACTTCCAAAAAATTAGTGATCAGCTTGCTGCCCAGACCGGGGCACGACGCAGCCCACAGAGCCCACTGATACGTGATAGTTCAGCACACACAAAGCTGTTCCACACAGGTATGCTGCCACTCTACAACTAGAGAGGTCACAGTCACAACTGACTGCTGTGGATGGACTCCTTGTGCTTCAACAGCCAAGTCCTCTCAATGCCACCAGTATTAGAGTCACATAGCTCCTATTACTGACGGGAAGTTCTCAGTGAAAGGATCAAAGTGGTCAGGCTCTGAAAGACAAACGAGCAGAAACACTGCCTGATAGGCTCCGCTGCTCTCTGCCAGAGGCTTCTGCTCAGACTAGTGTACCACGCTTCTTGTCGGCGCTCAGCTACACAGGCAACCGAAGCAATCGCTCTAGCTCTTTTGAATGTCTTTTCCTTGTTCTGTTTGGGGAACCTCTTTCCAGCTTTCAGCCAACTGCAATTTTTTTTTTTTTTTTTGTAAAGACATTGCTTGAAAACTAATTATGCAACTGCCACCAAGCGATTCCCATTGAAGTCAACAGGAGCTGCTCTTACGCAGAAGCTCAAAACAAGGGCTCGACCATTTACAGTGCTGAAAGCCTTTGTGCTCTACGCCCTAAGTGGATGAAGGCAAGCTGTGCAGGGGGCTCATTCAAAATTAATACTGCATCAGCAAGTGGATGAGGGAGAGGGAAAGCACTTAACTGATCCACAGTTTGGTTTTTTGTGAATTCCGAGATGTCTTTATGTACATGTTTGTTTTGGCTTGCCTTTGCTTTTTTCAAGCTAGCGAACGTTAAAACGAAAGTTCCATTAACAAAAGAGTGAAATAAGAGCTCCCAAAGTGACACTTTGCTAACAAAAACTGCAGAAAAATATCTACCCAGAAGGCAACATGGAGATGGAACAGAAAACAAGGCAGGTTTTATTCAGACAAAATGTTACTACCTTTTTACTTTCAGAAGATTGCATT
The DNA here is from genome assembly GCF_000691845.1 of Merops nubicus. Taxonomy (NCBI): domain Eukaryota; kingdom Metazoa; phylum Chordata; class Aves; order Coraciiformes; family Meropidae; genus Merops; species Merops nubicus. The sequence continues at coordinate 21,506 of NW_008589595.1, forward strand.
CTTTAAGTTAAACACCTGCTTTATGAACAAGTAGTGTATTCTACTTCTGCTCTGTGAAAACTTACAGATTTTTCTTCTCACTACCATTTATATAGCAGTCAAACCCAGTCCACAATGCAGACAAAGTCCATCCTTCCAACTTAGAAAGTCCTTCAAACTCCTCAAGCTAGAAGTCTAATCTTGCTCACACAAACAATTTTGACAACACAGATACACCAAAATTGTTCTCCCTTGCTCTATAAATATCACTTGCTGTCATTTTAAGGACATGTTGCAGTGGCAGATTGGAACAAGGTAGCCTTTTAGAGTAAATTAAAATCTGACCTTGGTACACTAAGGAGACAAATAGCAGTACTCACTGAAGTTCTGCTAGGTCTCCAAAGATACAAAAAGCAGTCTCACCAACTCTCAACTTAAAATACCTAGGACTTTGCAGAATGCTTTCAACTAGTATTGCAGCAGTAACAACCACCAGCCTCTTTAAATTTTGGTCCTGTACCCCAGCCTCAAGTAGCATCACCAAGACCCTGCACTTCAAGAGCAACAAGCCTTCCACACGTTTCAAACAAGAGCCACAGTGCACCCCTCAAGTGTCTGCTGACCGTGCCAGTGTCTGCCACAGCCCCATCCATTCCACCTCACCCAATTCTACATGGCTCAGTCCTGCAGCAATTGTTTATGAAGCTGAAAATGTGTAATTATCTACATGAGAGCCAGAGCTGTGTGTACAGTTTTGATATTCACCAGCCTTATAGTTTCACACATCAACTAAAGGAGGATTCTTTCTGCAGGTGTTATTTGGGAGGTCTTGCACCAACATTGAAGCTCGCACATTACACTGAAAAGGGCACATGTTTATGGAAAAAAAGTATCAAGTAGGAACAAGCACCTTATAAAACAGTACCAAAAAAAAGCTAGTGTTTTACTTATCTGTCCTTCCCACTTTCCTATGGACTCCAGCAACAGAGCCAGCAAGCTGTCCTGCAGAAAGACCTCCCAGGGCACAGCAGTGACCACAGAAGGGCTCATGTGAGCTGAAGGCACAAAACCGAGCTGAGCTTTCAGTTCCAGCTGACAGGAATAAGAACAGGCACAGACACGTGAGACACGAAAAGGGCTACCTTGGAGAATGAAACAGAGAGAACAGCCTCTTGAGGCTGTGGCAGAACACAAACTGAAAGGACAGCAAAATAACAAGGATCAGGTATTTACAAGAGGCATTGTAATTTATCCAGGCAGTAATCAGCTGCTATTGACAAGAAAACCGCAAGTAACAGTGAAATTGAGTATATCATCACTGTCATTTACCAAACATGACACTTAAAATAACATACAAAATACTGAGTGACAGAGATTTCACTAGAAATCTCACCCACAAAAAACAAAGTTCTGGGATGGGGAAATTTGAAGGCAAAAGTTCCTGCTGCCCACAACCGTCCTTTTGCTTCTGTCAGAGGTTAGCACCTCTACAGAGCAGCTGACAGGGTCATGGATCTACAGGGCACAGGAGAGTACTTCCAACAGAAGACAAAAAGGGCCAGATGGGAGCCACAACTTACCTGCTACAGCAGCAAGAACCCTTCATTATCAGGCTCATCAAGAGTGGTATGGGTTTTACTTTAATATACAAAGCTATTAACTGCATCTGCTCAGGAGCTACTTCCTCTCCCACAGGTATGAGAGTGGTTTAGGAAAAACAAGGAAGAGCAGAGGCCAGCAAGGATGTAAACCATGTGAAAATGTAACTGGCTTGTGTCCTTGAGTCAAACACACTAGTGACTTGTGTGGAAAAAATCCTGCAGAATAAAACATTGATTCACACACCACCACAAACCTTTAGACTACCCACGCAGTGGTTTTGCCTATCCTTAAGATAACAGAACATCTTGTAAGAGGAAGAAGACTGCTTACATGTAAAGGAAAGCAATGCTTTTAAACCACACTCAGCCCCACGCAGCCGAAGCGGGGACATGACCGATGACCGTGCCAGCACTCCCAGCAGCGGCAGAACAGTACAATACAGCCAGAGGAGCAACACTGCAAAAAGTCCTCTTTTGCACTTAACAGCAGTCAGATTGGGTTTCCAGTCCCTTCAAGTCCTGTTTTTAGGCTCATAAGTCAAAAAACTTCTGTTTTAGCAAGTCAGGAATTTATTTTTCATTCTGTATACAGATACATAACTGTGTATGCATGTATATAAAATACAGAAACATACTTTTACACATTACATGCATACTAAACTTTTGTTTGCAACCAAGCAACCCAAAAAGGACACAACCCATGAATCAATCATGACAAACTCTCTTCAGAGAGATGGTCTGCCATCTCCTCTGGGAGGCCACACCAGTGAAGCTCCCTCCTGCAGGGAGTGGCACAATGTTTGGAATAACATTTACGGGAAGGGAAAGAAACCAGAGCGGTAGATGATGGAGCTGTCCTCTTAGATTTAAGCTCACATTACAATAAACTTGGTAGACTGACTACTCACTCTCACCAACATCACTGAGTAATAAGAAGAAAATAAACAACCACCATAAATCTTACTGAAATTGAGAAGATCAAAGTGTACTGGAGGAGCATCCCAAGTAGCATGTATGTCTACACAGTAGCCCTCACCAGACTGAACTAATTCTTAATACAGCATCATGTCTGGTCCCTCTGTGTACTCCACAGTTCAAAAACCACTTTACCTACAGCTGAAACAGGCCATGCCTGTATAATCACTTTAAGTTGATCTACACCGAGAAAGGAGCAGGCAGCCCTATCATCTTCCCACACTTCACTCTTGCAGCCAAACAGCAAGTCAATAGAAATTGATCCCAGATGAGAAAGTTCTCAGTCAGATCTGGTAACCGACTGTACCAGTCCACTGAAGCTGCACCAACACATTTGGTCCTGCAGCCTGGTTGGTGCCTCACTCAGCCACTTGCAGCCCCCTGCTCTCATTTTGACACCAGCACTTGCAAGGCAGCACACCAAAACCAGCCATGAAACCACTGCCATAACCAGGGCAGGAAGCAGCCCTGCTATGGAAACAGGTCCTTCCAGTCATTTGGAGAGCAAAGATAGAGTTAGACTGTTAGAAAAACAGCAAGACTTCACACCCCCCTGGATGCCCACAGAAAGAGACAGAAACAAGAGGATGTTTGTGATATCAAGCTATACTGATTGAAAAACTGACCTTAAGTATTTTACTACAATCATACTTTGTATTTATATATACACTTTTTTTTTTTTACAGCCCTCAGATAAGTGAGATGGCTGATTTTTCATCTAGAAATGAATTACATAACTCTTTGAAAAACAGGGCTTCTAATTTAATAATTTAAAAAGAGGAAAACCTTTACTGTTGTTGGATTAACTGAATTTACTTATTCCTTTACATATATACCCACATAAACTGTCAGTCAGGAAGATAACTTCTACGAAATGCTATCTTTTACCCAAAAGGAAAAGGCAAACCTTCTGGTTTTATATTTCAGAAGCAAAAGTTAAAATTAAAAAAAATAATCTGAAACTCTTGCTTTGTGCATAGCAGAACACCCAGCTGAGAGGGCCCAAGATACTCGCCAACCGTCTTCCTCCTTAGCTGGTAGGACTCAATGTTTTGAATTGTCACCTTTTCCAAATTCTTTTCTCCAGCCTGAAATACACTAATCACATGGCACTGCAAAGAGAAACTTAAGAGAGTTCTTGCACAAGGTGACACAGTGAATTGAAGCATGGTATGAAGCAACAAAACCTCTGCCATACATTATCTGTGAACTTTTTTTCTCAGTGACTCTGCTTTTACATATAAACCGTTTGTAACACAAAGACAGAATCTCCTTCAATCTCTTTTTAATGGCAGTGGGTTGGAAAACATAACACAGCAGAAGAGATGTGAGGCAGTGAGAGGGAAGCAGAGGCACCCTAGCCTCACCAAGGTAAACATGCCTGCGCGTGGGGACACAAGCAAGGTGTCTGACAGGGAGAACCTGTGATTCAAGCTCTGGCAGAATGAGAGATACTAGGTGGATCTGCTAGGAGTGACACCCCGCACGTGGTGCTGCTGCATCTCTGCTTGGGGTGCAAGAGCTCAGCTGAGAAAGCCTGACACAGAGCAAGTCCTGACATTAAAAAAAAAGGTTCAACATAATTGAAGATTTGCCTTTAAATGCAACTGTATTAAGCTGCACTCTCATTAAGTGTTCTCTGCTAACACTAGGAAACAGCCAGTCGGCTGAATTAGTGCAAGCATCATTGCAGTCTCATTTCTATCATCCTCATCACCCTACAACAGTAGCTCACTGGAGCTGTGACAGTAGATACACTCTGGTTCTAACTCATTAACACTGCATTCAGGAAAACAAAACAAAAGCCTCTATGAACCCAAAATATCTCATATTTAAAGTAATCTCAACACCTTTTAATTCTTACTTTGAATACAAAAAAGCACCACTTTCAGAAATTATCTTACTTGCCTATTGAGGAGAAAGAACATATTCAGGCAGAAGTTCCTATGATTCTTTGATTTTTTTTCACATAAAAAGTTCTGCTGTTAAGAAAATCAGATAACAGGTACAGGATAGGTATACAAACTGTCTTCATAGTATGTTTTTGTCTCATTGCAAAAAGAAAAAAAAATCTTCCATCACCACACATCAGGAACTTTGCTTGAAATGATTTTCAATATTATTTGATGTAATGGAGCCTTCAGTAGGAGCAGAGGGATTTTCAAGGCCTGGGAAGAGGCATATTGATTTTCCCCTGTTTTGTGGGAAATTGACAGTTCATTCATAAGATCCTCTGTGTGTGCTAAAAAAATTATTCTAAATGCTGTCCAGAGAAAAGTGACTGGAACATTGAAACATTAGCTGAAGAAGCTGATGTGGAGATTGATGTATATTAAAATAAATATCACTGCTGCCATTTGCTTCATTTATTTTATACAGCTGAAGGAGAGAAGCTGACTGGTTTTATCATCACTGCAAGTCCAGCCATCTGGAGGTTCTATGAGATCACACTGAGTCAGAGTTTGATACCAAATCAAGCAGCCCTGACTGAAAGCCTCAGTGTGCTAGTGACATTTTTAAATGCCAGTGTAAGAAGGAGGCTGGACTGCTCTACAGCTTTGTGTAAGCTATAGAAACAGCTACACCAAGCGTTGTGGCAACGGTGACATCCACCCATAACAACCCTTACACCCGTAAAAAGTCCTGCTGAAATCAGTGGAAATCTATATCCATTGTGGTCCACGAGAGAGGATATTTTTGGAAGGAGCAGCAGCACAATCACAAAAAAAACCTGGATGTTTTCCAAACTCGCACAGTAACACAATGGAAAAAGAAACAAATTAGGCCTTAAAACAGTAGAGAACAATCTACATTTTCCTGGATTTTGCACTGTAAAACTGTAGTGGAATGTAAATCAGTAGATTGATAAAAACAGATAAGCTTTTTTTATTATTTCTTTATTGCATTGCAAAAATACTTGCTAATTTTTAATGGGAAAAAAATATGGAAAATGGCACGAGAGTATAAAATCATTATGACATGGTAGCTAATGAAAAAGTCAAATATTTAGAAGAGTTTAAAAATCACCATACTGGAAGGCACTTTAATGGTTAATGCTGACAGTGACTTCTGGGTCACCACTAACAGAGCTGGGTTACTTCATGAGCTGTTTGGCTCCTTGCTCCTGCCTACATCAATAAAACAATTACAGTCCTCTTGACATGTTTCCAGCCATGCATTTAAGAAACATGTTGCATATTTTGGGCAAAGCAAAGTACGGAGGTTGATTCTATCCTACAGAACTATAGTTTAATACTGGAATACCCCACCTGGCAGCGTTAGGTTAGGAGGTTCCTCTGGGTCAAAAATATTCTCTCACACCTCCAGTTTTACTGGGAAGCAAAAAATTATATTCTAAATGCCAAGAGCAGGTCTTCACAGGTTACTGCCCTTGGTTAATAAACTGTTGAAGTACCTGGACTGAGCATTTAACAACACATCATGTTCCTGCTCCAAACATCTAACTTGTACTGGTTCCCACACCAAAACCATCTGATAATGCATTTTCAACAAGAAGTTTACTGGTAGGAATGGGGTTCAAAAGAAAATTAAGTATTGTTTCACTAACTGTAAGCCCAAGTTTCTTATTCTCTACTAATCATTAACTATTGCATCTTACAGAGTTTAAGGAATAAATTAAAGTTTGCTAAGTAGTACTTCAGGGTTATTGTAATCTATGGAACTAGGTCTTAGAGCACATTCTTTAAGATGAGATTCCATACTTTAAAACTCCTGTCCACTGGAGAGGACAGAGAAGTTCCTTACTTATTTCTTTCTTTCTGCTCCCCACACACACACAAACCAAAATCAACAGAAAAACTCCCCCAAAGAAAACAAACAAAAAAAAAACAACACAACAACAAACCCACAAATCAAACTTCTCCCCCACATTTTCCATTTGAAAATGACCCCAAATCTATTACACTACCTAAGTAAATTTTTTTTTTTATTTTTTTTTTTTAAAAAAGCCATGTGTTGTAAGCTACCATTTGGAAAAAGAAAAAGCCTTTCTTCCCCAGTATAGCTCTTGCTTGCTTTCCCTGTGAGCCTAGTACATCACGGCACAGCAGTTGAAGTTTATCATGAGAAGACTGTCTTACTGAATTATGTCCACTTTCAAATTCTGTATTACAGAACACAGACCTGTTGCCTTTATTAAGAAAACATTATCAACATGCAATAAGGGGAGGGGGAACTAGAACCAATGATAACTTGTTTTTACACATACATATATTCATAAAGCATTTCACTTGCAGAAGAATTCTGTTGTGGCTGCCTGTAGCGCCATTCACGTCCATCAGCTTTTCTCTAACTGGCACACTAAAGACTCAGAATTAACTCCTCATACTTTTAGATGTGCCACCAGGCAAAACTAACTATGACAATTCAAACAAGGTGGGGGACTAGTAAATACGTTTACCAAAATCATCTTTAACACAGAACAAAAGTATGCAAGCTGCATTTGATAGTTCAAATAATACTCACTTGAAGATTGTTGACATAAATGACAAGTTGCACAATTAATCATGATTAGTTTTTTCTAGTACTAGTGCCCTTCTGCTTCTTCATTCTTTTATAAACTAGAAACATCAAATAGCTTAAAACAGTTAACATATTTACAAACACTTAGTTTTGGCAAAACAAATACATATGAGACAGGAAACAGGCTCCTCCATGTTCCTCATCTATTTCTTTTTGTATAATCAATGATACAGCCTGTCACAAAGTTAGGAAGGAGGGCAGGGCAAGGAAGACTTCTTCCAAGAACGATGTCTACAAATTTAAAGCAAGTGCCCTGGAGCCAGCAGAGTTACAACATTTTTATATGCATTTAAAAGCCTGTGGCTACATCTGCAGAAAGAGATACTGAGGAATTCAGGAATCCCAGGCTCACAACAATGCAACTATTACATCAGTATGTACATCACTGCCTTTCACTGTTACAAAACACTGGTGTATTTTCCCAAGACAAGCACTGTTCTGTTTCTGGCAGGACCACTTGTGAAATGTTATCTGTGCTATTAAGAAATTTTTAAAAAATTTAAATAATTTCAAGTGTGGAGGGGAGAGTAAACAGAATGCTTGCACTTCCACTGCAAGAGCATCTTCCCAATGTGATTTTTTTTAAAGATTAAATGCTACAGAACCCATTTGAAAATTGTATGGAAGAAGCTTCACATTTATTTATTTTTAATCACTGTGGCAAGGGAAAATTATATAACCAAAACTTCCTTGTGGATATCTGAAAAACACCTAATACCAGAAAATTATCTTCTGCCCCTTGAAAACAAACTATCAACAACATAAAAGAACGTAATAATTTATTTGTTGTCCCTTGAAGGTCAGTGCACTTTTCCCATAACACACAAAACCTTATTCAGTTTTCTTTCAACTATATTCCTGTACTTCAGGAGACAAATAGTCTTAGACTCCCATATGGTTGCCATCAAAACTAGCAGATGCCAAGCAAATTAAAACACAAATTGTGACTTGGAATATGCTGATGTATCATAATCGCAGCATATCTTACAACATACAGTGAATCATCAGATATAGCCAAGGTTTCTGAGGTGTCCATGCTTTTTATACATCTTTCCAATTAGCCTAAAGTCAGTGGAATCAAATTTGGATTGAAATTCAGAGTTAAACAATAGTATACATCCAGAGTTTCCATCAAGTATAACAAAGCACAGAGAACAATTTTAAAAGAGTTACTGGAACCAAAAGTCAGCTTACAACTTCATTGCAAAAGTAGAAGGTGGAATAGTTCTTGACTTTTGGGAAGCAGGGTGACCTACTTTTACTTTTTGCATTGTACCTTTGACATCATTCTACATGGAAGTCTAAGAGGGAGGTGGGGGAAAGGGCACAGATTGTTTGCTCTCTGACTACAGAAAAATGTTTTCTGTTACCATATAGTACAGCTCCAGCTCTCATCTAAATCAGATTACATTATGGTTTACCTAGACAAAAACATAAAGGCTCATAAAAAAAAAAAAAAGTACTGTCTGTTCCACCAGCCTAGAATAATGTGGTGTTTCCACACAGGCATCATGGTACTCAGATGAAAGCCCAGGTGTGGGCCCTAATGAACAACGAGCAGAAGAACGGCAGCGGAGTGATGGAAAGGGAAGCACAATACTAACCCTTGATTTAGATGTATTTGTGCCTATTTGGTCTCAGCTCCTAAATCTTACTTTGGCAACTGCCAAACAAGCTTTCCTTTCCCATGGGAGCACAGTAGTCTCATAAAATAAATTTTTCTGAATAAATACTTCCAGCATATTTACCAACTTTAATACTGAACTTCAAAAAAAAATTAAGCTTGCAAATATGCCTAGAACACTCATGTATATACTCAGCAGATAACACTGTCTTCTACAGCAGCATGAAACACATTGTTAGATAAGAACATGTTATGTGGGGCAGTGCAAGACTGAGAACTATCTTCTAAAGAGCACACTGTCACCTTTAATTACAGCCACACGCAGAGCATTACACTGCAACTTCCCATATTCATTACACTAATAATTCACATGTGGTTTTTAAGGAAAGAAATGACAGACCAGCACAGAACCAAAATATTGACAAAAAGAAGTCTGATCATTTCTTTTGCCCATATTCTGTAGCATATAAAGCCTCCAATTTTTGTATTATCTTCAGTTTAAGCATGTACAATCATTCCCCACATAATTTCAGCAGATCTGAAATATTCCTCTGTTCACAGCACTGTCAATTTTCTTGTCAAAATCATTACTCTTCCAACTCAGTTCTCTTTATTTTAGTCCATTGTTTTATGATGCAAATAGAGAGCCTTCTCCCATTTGTTTACATTAAAATTTTAAGAGGTTGTGTTAAAGCCACTATCCAATGAAGCTCCAGCAGAAATTTTAACAAAGGTGCCCTACCTCCATGTTCACAAGATCCCTGGGGAGCATCCTGGGGTTAATATCATGACCCCTTCATCATTTCCATCTATTTTCAATGACTACATTAGCAGCTAGTTTTGATTATCACTTTCTGTGAACAGGTAATCAAAACTGCAGTTCTCATTTACAGCTTCTCTGGCCCACTTTCAGGATAGGCTATTGAAGGGTTTGCTATTAATTCAGTAAAAATGTCATTAAAATGTATTCTGCAAGAGTTAACTGCCTATGTTTTCACTCCAAATTATGACAGACATGGTAAAAAAAAGCAGGTTTCCTCATAAAGAGATCACAATATTCTGAAGAAATTACTAAACTATTATAAAGTGCTTTGGCTCTGTGGATTTCAAGAAGCTTAGCCAAGGACACAAAGGAAAACATTAGCATTTTGCAGAAGGGGACATTTGTAAGCAAGGGCCACACATCAAGCAAATGGCAGAGTGGGCGAACTTACTCAGGTTTTCAGATTAGCATTCCAGCAGTATAAAGCCACATGGCCTGGTGAGATATCCTTTAACCCATTCGGTTACAACAGAGGAACATCTGCCGTCAGGCAAAAACTGTGCTGCCCCTGCCCTGACAACACGGGAATAAGGAAATGACCAGCCACAAAAAACCTACAATGTACCACTCCCCTACTTCCACCATCCACACATTTACATTCAGAGAAGAAAATGAAGGAAATTACAGGGCATGTAACTTCTTACAGACTGACAGTGCCTGAAGGAGCAAGATAGTATTTCACCGTATCTCTCTCTTTTAGTCCAAGGATGGGGCACAAAAGCATTGCCCACACTACTCCGTTCCCCACTGCAAAACATCTCTGTTCACAGCAACATATGCCCAGGGGAATCAAAATTAAAAAAGAGAAGTGAAAAGAAGTATGGCAAACCCAACCACCAAAACCCAAGCACGTAGTACAACCAAAACAGCTGCTAAGCTTGCAACCATGCTCCACAGGTCAGTCTTGGGTCAAGCAAACACTGACAGAAAACTACAGTTAACTTCACCCTACCAGCTTACTTTCTTAACTCAGGAAAGGTATTTCAGCATAGAAGCGTAATTAATCAGAACTCCCAACCTTCCAAAACATCCTCTGCAGGCACCTTCTCTTTCCAGGAACACAGACATGAGGTTCGCTATGAACACCGCCAGCTACATAACAACCCTCCTCTCACCACAGTTACAACCCATAAAACTTCATGTTGGTTTCCTCCTCCAAAATTCACCCTTCTAGTTCAAAGAAGCCACTACACTGGGTATCTGCTCAACTTGCCTTCAAAGCCCCTCAGAAACACAATCACTCTACCTGGGTTTGCAGGGTACACAGGGTAACGAACACTCTAAATACAGAGCCTTCACCCAACTTTAACATCCTAGGCAGTGATAAAAGCTGATAACTTATGGGGGTGTGAAAACGCTCACCCCTTCCCTCTGTGGTTAGAAAATTCGGCATATACATCCAAAATCAGCTGCTTCTCTTTTGAGCCCAACACATTGAGAAGATGCTAGAAATACTACTCCATGCAGGTTACATTTCAGCACGCAGTTCTGCCTACCCCGTGGCCGGTGCTAGAATGGTGCAACAAGATACTGTGCAGTGAGGAGATCAAGCAGCACAGCCAGGAATCCCAGCAAATGCCCCACCAAGCCTCCCATGGGCTTGCACTTGAGGGATGGAAGGGAATACTGTTTCCTCCTTCCTCCATCCTATTATTGCTGCTACTACCACTGTGTGGTAAAAGCTGATCATAATAAAGCCGTGCCATGCACAATTTCATCATTGTGTAATCGTTGCCTCAAACAGCACCATTCACAGAACTTGAGCTGTGATTTTTTTTCTATTAATTATTTTTGTTTAACAGGGATATCCGCATAAAAACACGCAGATCAATCCGTTCTCGGGGCCTGGGTGTGTAGCTGCTCCCTCTCCCCTCCACAAAGCAGACGAGGAGGAATGAAGGAGAAGAAAAAGGAAAATTAAAAAATAAATACATTTAAAGAGCAAGAAACCCTCTTCGCAACGACAACAAAAGCCATTAGGAGGGACGGACGGGAAGGGGCATCAGCAGCCTGTGAAGGTGCGGGAACGCAGC
>NW_008589596.1:0-12694 GCF_000691845.1 Merops nubicus
GCCAGGCACGGGAGCTGCGAGCCGCAGTGGAGCCAGCCTGCCTGCAGCAGGAGCAAGCTGTGATTAACTTCTCCCAAGCATCAATTCGGGCAGAGCTGCCTGCAAGGCAAATCGGAGCCAGAGCGAGCAGAGAGGCCTGGCAGAGCTGCGAAAGCAGCCCCTCCTGTGGCACCCCCAGCCCCGGGGGGGGTCCCCGCGGGCCCCTCCGTGCTGCAAGCGTGGAGTTCTGCGGGAGAGAGGAGAAGTTGGGGGTGCGCCGGGCGCTGCTCGTACCTTGGGTGGGCAGCCTCCTGGCAGCAGGTCGCTGGCATTCGGGGAGGATGGAGAGAAGGGAAGAAACCCGAGAGGATTTGGCTGCGGGAGCAGCGCTGCAGCGAGGTGGGTGCAGCGTGATGCCAGAGCCCCGCTCGCAGCTTGGCCGAGCAGCCAGCAGCCTCCGGCCCGCAGGATTTGAGGACAGCCAGCAGGATTTGGGGACAGCAGAGAGCCTAGTGCCCGAGGCTGCTTAAAGGGACACTCACAAGCTCAGACCCAAACAAAAAATGTCATCTGCCTTATTTGGTGAGGAATGGGCTGCTGGTTCTGAAATACATTTTTTTGTTTGGTTGGTTGGTTGTGTTTAAATCCATCTCTCCTTTGCTGGGAAAATGAAAAGAGATAGGGATGGGGAGGGTGGTGGGAGAGGAGAAAATAGCCCCTGCTGTTTACATGCCTTGGGATTAGGTCAAGGCATGGCCAAGCCACCCTGAGCAGCCCAGTGCCCCTCAGCCTTCTTAAAAAGGCAGTCACCCCCAGCAGCTCGGCACAGGGCTCCTGCATCCCCAGATGGGAACTCCTGGGGGTGCAGCACCCAGCCCAGGCCACGCCACTCAGGATGCCAAAGGCCACCACCCCAATGTCCCCCAGGAGCCCTGTCCCTAGCCCCCCAAGCTGGAAATGGGCCGAAGGGTGGCTGTGGCAATGGGGGTCCAAGCCCAGCCCGTGGGAGCAGAGGAGAAGGGCTGGATCCTGGGGAACAGCCCCAGATGGGAACTCCTGGGGGTGCAGCACCCAGCCCAGGCCACGCCACTCAGGATGCCAAAGGCCACCACCCCAATGTCCCCCAGGAGCCCTGTCCCTAGCCCCCCAAGCTGGAAATGGGCCGAAGGGTGGCTGTGGCAATGGGGGTCCAAGCCCAGCCCGTGGGAGCAGAGGAGAAGGGCTGGATCCTGGGGAACAGCTATTGCTGGAGCTCATTGGGCTGGGATGGAGCAGGGGCTGCCAGGACTGGGGTCCCACTGCCTGGAAAGACATGTCATCACCAGTCCCTTATCTTGGGGAAAGGAAGCTTCTGTATTTATTTTATGTAGGAAAAAAGCTGGGTTTTTTTACTGCTGATAGAGCCCCTGTCACAGGCCCCCCACTAACCCCAGAGCTGCACTGGAAAGATAAGCACAGCTCTTTTCCTGAGCATAACAAAGTCCCTCCATAAACTGGGTTGGGTTTTTCAATCCTCTGGTACTGTTCTCTCCTCCTGAGCAGGTGCAGGTTATCCCACCCAAAAATGCTGTGTGAGCATCTCCAACACTGTGTGGCTGAGCCAGCAGCTGCTGGAGTCACAGGGCCAGGTGGGTGGGAATGGGGCAGGATCAGACCCCATCCCTTAGGGAACACTGGGCACCCTGGGCAAGGGCACCGTGCACCCCTGACCAGCACCCACCAGACCCTGCCAAGCTGCTGCCTCTAAATCTGCCCTGCATCCCAGGGAGAAACCTGCCAGCTGTGGTGCCCGGGATCTTGGCTGGGATCTGCCTCTTTTTCAGCCTAGGAAAGAAGTTCTTCTCTCCTGGCTAAGCAATAAACTGGTGAATAAACAACTCCCCAGGCCCCAAGAAAGAAGAAATGCTTTGAAAGTACCCAGAAGGAGCTAATGCTGGGCTAGTCCTTCCTAATGTAATTGCTGCACAGACCGCCCATGGAGTGCTCCCTGGATGCACTCATGCTGAGGTACAGCAAAGCCAGATCCTCAGTGGTACCAGGCAGAGCATCTTTTAAGATAACAGGGTTAACTCCTGAGTTTCTTGAGGTATGCACACAACTCAGCCTCCCAGAAAAGCCCAGGAGAGCTCAGGACAGCAAAGTGGGGCTGGTTTGGAAGATACGAGTCATAAAGATGCCAAGCGTTGCACCTCTGTCCCAGCACCCTTTGGTTTGGGGGTGTTCTCTCCAGATGCCCCTTAACTTGGATGCTCCTTAACTCCCCAAAAGGAGTGGGGCTGGGGGAGCAGCAGGGAGAGAGGACATCAGCCTCCTTACTGCAGAGATGTTCTACCTGTGCTGCTAATTAGTGGCATAAGGAGTGAGCACCTTCCTCTCCCACGGGAAGCAGCTAATAAACTAATTAGGATAATGGGTAACCGAGCAGATAAAACTCTTAAGGTATTTGCTAACAGGTCACAGATGGGTGTGGAGCCTTTCCCTTGGCTACCAGCTCAGCAGCAGGGCAGGCAGCAATGCACCAGCCTGTGTGACACCAGTGGCCCCAGTCCTGCCACTCCAGTGACGTGGGGAACAGCCCTGCAGGTATTTCCCTGGGGATTCTGCATTTCAGCATCCCTGTTTTTTTGGTTGTTTGTTTCTTTGCTTTTCTAGGGAGCCACAAGCCCAAAGTCCTTTTGTTTTTTTGAACAGATGCTGCATTTTCCACACCAGTGCCCCATAACCCTGGGCAGGCAGCTTCTGCTTGACAAGGGGACCTCTGCCAGCTTGGGGCTGGTGACAAGGGTGACCCTGGTGGAGGGCACTCACTTGGTCCCCATCCCACCAGCTGTTTTGTGTCTCTTTGGAGCGCTGGATGTGAGGAGGAAGCATCTGCTTCCCCCAGACATGTTGTATCACTCCTGGTGGCTTGTGGATGGGGTGGGAAAGCGTGGTGCCAGCTCTGCAGCATCCCTTTAAGCAGTGCCACCAGCATGGGGTGAGACAGATGACAGAGCCACTGGAAGAAAGGGCTACAGGAGCAAGATTTCAACAGGTAAGGCAACTAAGGGCTGTGTAGTGCACAGAGCAGACAGCCTAAACAAATGTGGGTGTAGGTTTTCTGTCTCGGACGAGATGGAAAATGCCCAAAGGTTAAAAAATGGAGAATTTCCACCACCCCACCCAGGAGTGCTGAAACAAATGAAGTGGTAGCTACATTGAAAGCATAACGGGCTTATTTCCAGATCCAGGGCACGCAATCCCATCAGGAACTGTTCCTCCAATTGGAAGTTGCTGAAGGGTGCTGAGCCCAGGCCAGCTCGGTGCTGCCCACTCCCTTGCCTGCTGCTCCCCCAGCCCACCCAGGATCCAGGTCATAGGTAGGAATGCTGCTTTCTGCATCCGAGGGGGAGAACCTGAGGTGGAGAACTTGAGGTGGAGAGTTGATGTGACCTTGGGCTCAGGCAGGGAGCTGCCACGTGGCCCTCCCCGCTGTGTGCCGCAACGGTCGCGCTTGGCTCTTGCCCTTTCCTCTGTTCCAGAGAAGCTGTTTTTAGTCCCTGCTCTCCCAAAGTGCCTAACAGCTCTCTGATCCCAGCTGCAGAAAGAGCTGAAGAGAAAAGCAGATCTTTGTAGCCCCCTCCCTGGCCCGAGCCCCCTCCTCTCAGTTCATATCACACGTGCAAGGAGCTGGGATGGATCCTGCCACGTCCCCTCCCTGAGCAGACATGAGCCCTGGGCACAGTGAGGGATGGAGGGAGCCCCCTCTCATCATCGGGTGCCAGTGGGCCACCCCAAACAGCATTAACAAGAGGACTGGGGGCTGTTTTCCACTGCCCCTCCACCCTCCCCACCCTCAGCTCCCCGCGCTGATGCGGAGCTGGCACAACGCCTGAAGCTGCAGACTCCACACCCCCATCGTGGGGGGGCAAAACTGCAATGGCAAACTGCAGCTGGTGGGACCCCAGCAGCATCTGCTCACCCCTGAAATGCCCCTGGCTGGTTTCCTTCAGGCTGTGTGCCTGGGCTCCTTCCAGCCCTTGCTGGAGCAGATGGGACAGGAGCCCTGTCCCTGCTGGTGTTGGATGGGTCGGGCCATTTGTTCCACTGCTGGGGGAGAAGGAACCTTTGCTCTCATCTGCTGAGTGCCTGGGGTAATCCTGCAGCCTCGTTAGGTTATTTCTGACAATCACAACTTGTTTCTGACAATCCCAATCCTTTTTTACAGGTGGGAGGAGCTGCTCGGTGCCCTTTGAGCAAAACTCCCTGGCTGACACCTCCAGAACCTGACCCAGACCCCCCCATCAGCAGGTCTGACCTGCTAAGGGCATTGTACAGTGAAAAATGTGAGTTCCAAACCTTTCCATCTCCATCCCTGTGGGGCTTTTATCTGAGGGTGGGAAGAGGAAAACTTCATTACTCTGCACTGGGGTCACTTATCAACCTGCTGGTTCCTAACGAAGCACTTATCTCCTCCTGCCAGCCCTGGACTTGACCAGGCACCTCCAGGGGGTCTCTCCTGCCCTACACTGCTCTCTCTTCATTAGCTTTTCATTTTCCTTAATTGTTCCTGTGATTTACCCAGGGTGTGTGGCCTGGGGGATGCCCATGGGGAGATGGGGGTGCAGGGGAGGAGGGCAGTGCTCTGCCCAGGCAGGAAGCTGTGCTGAAACATGGGACACCATGATGCTGGTTCACAGGGATGGGAAGAGTGGGCAACACTGGTGGTCTTGCCTGCTGCTGCCCAGGCCCAAGTGGGGGTTGGGTATGAACCCCTAAACAGGCCGGGGTAAACATCTGAGGTTGCAGGTACCAAATTTACCCAGGAGAGCACAGAACACCCACTCAACCTTGCAGGTAAAATGTGGCTGCTCTCCCACTTGCCCCACGCCCTGGTGCCCAAAACCCCTGCAAAGACTACTGGTGTGGGGTGCAGCTCCCCCAGGCAGCCCGGGGGGTGGGGTTACAGCTCCCTGGACCCCCTCCCTGCCCCACAGGGACCTGACCTGCAGTGGTGGTGTCCACATCCCGGGCTGCCAGCTCCTCCACCTCCGACCTTCCGCGTCCTCCACCTCCGCCCTCTTGCGCAGCTCCAGCCGGCGGGAGAAGCCCTCCCTGGGCTTCCAGAGGTCCTGGATGAGCAGGGGCTTCTCGTGGTCGCCCAGGACCCTGAGCCCCTCGGTCTGCCAGCGCTTCTCGGGGCCCTCGAACCTCCCGATGACGTCGCAGAGGGCGTACTGCCCGGCGCTGAGCTGGCTCAGCCCGTACCGCTCCAGGGCCTCCTTCACCAGCTCCCGGGCGCCCGAAAGCCCTCCCTGGGCTTCCAGAGGTCCTGGATGAGCAGGGGCTTCTCGTGGTCGCCCAGGACCCTGAGCCCCTCGGTCTGCCAGCGCTTCTCGGGGCCCTCGAACCTCCCGATGACGTCGCAGAGGGCGTACTGCCCGGCGCTGAGCTGGCTCAGCCCGTACCGCTCCAGGGCCTCCTTCACCAGCTCCCGGGCGCCCGAGCTGCCCGTGGCCAGCACGCTCTTGTAGTTGGTGCCTGCGCAGATGTTGCCCCCGAAGATCTTCAGCACGCCGGGGGCCGAGAGCTGGGTGGAGAGCTCAGCAGGGTCGTCCTCGCCAGCCGCTGGGGAAGCGGAGGCTGAGCTCCGGTCCTTGTAGCTGAGTGTCCGGTACAGGACCTGGGAGAAAATCCGGCTCTGGCGCTTCA
Organism: Merops nubicus; assembly: GCF_000691845.1. Lineage (NCBI taxonomy): Eukaryota > Metazoa > Chordata > Aves > Coraciiformes > Meropidae > Merops > Merops nubicus. Next base: position 5,671 of record NW_008589596.1, read on the forward strand.
GCCGGTTCTTGGATGGTGGAGCCATGCTGGAGGAGGAGGAGGACCCATAAAACATGGCGCGCGAGGTCATCCTGAGGCACAGCTGGGCAGGGAACGGGGAAAAGGGAAAGGTCAGCGGTTTGGAGGCCAGATGTGCAGCAGGGGAAAGCAAGCAGGAACCTGCCACGGAGGAGATGCTGTCACCTCCAAGGTCAAAAGGGACAGCAGCGAGGGGACACTTCCCTTGTGCAACCCAAAACACCAGCGGCCAAGCTCAGATGGGCTCCTTGGCATCAGCACGGTTACCCCAGGATGGGTTTGTCCCTAAAGCATAGCCTGGAGCGGCCCCAACTTTCTCCATCGTGTGCATTAAGAGGTCCCTCTTGCCTAAGCAAAATGCAGCAGGAGCAGAGCAGAGCCCAGCAGGACTTGGCGGGGCCCATCCTGGTCAGGAGCCAAGGCATCAGGAGTTACTCTCACTAACGAGTTTACGGAGCAATCCCATTTTTTAGAGGTGAAACTGAAAGCTCAAGCGCAAATTCAATCGCTCTGAGGTCACCGCTGAATGCTTTTTGCTCACCAAGAGGCACGGGGTGAAAATGGGCTTTAATTAGCCTTTCTAAAAATGTCCTGACTCTGGCAAATCTCTTGGCTGGGGCTCCTTTGCGGAGGAGGCTGAAGTGGGCGGTGGCATCGGGGACAAGGCTGCTCTTGTCCCATCAGCCAGGGCAGGGCAGCGGCTGGAGGAGAGAGAACGGCTCCCAGTGCCCCTCGGTCCCCAGGCAGGGGCTGGAAACCTGGCTGCTCTTCTGGCTTCAGGCAGAGAGTGACCCTGCCCTATGTCACTGCTGGCATCTGGGGCCAGCTCCAAAATCCCATCCTGGATGGACAAGCCCCCGGCGCTTGCAGGGCATCGCTGCTGCCACTGGCTGTGCCACTGGTGGGGAGGGGCTGGGAAGAATTTGAGCGTTTCTGATTTGGGCAGGAGAAGGATCTCCCTCACTTCCAGATTTATCGTGTGCAGCCCGTGTGCAGGGAGCAAGAACAGGCAAGGACTCGGTGCACACCCTCCCCAAGTGTCCCGTTGCAGCTCTCGGAGCGCCCTGGTGCAGCAGTTGGTGTGATCCAGCTGTGCATGGCCAGGGAGACATGGGGTGCTGGCAGCTTTCCACATCTGCAATCCCATCTCGGGCAGGACCTCGCTGCCGGAGCAAACCCTGCACTATCAGGCAGAATGATGTCGGCCCTGGAAAGTCTCCAAACCACCATTTAATTCAGGAAGAAAAAGCATCCTTGCTGCTCATGGTAGAGGTCACCTTCTAACCCAGAAAGAACCTCCCTGCTGTGCACAGAGGGTTTCTGCAGGGTGTACATCTCCCCATCCCAGGGTTAGAGGCTCCATGAACGCTGCAGATGGGGAAACTGAGGCACCAGCAAGCCCTAAGGATGTGCCTGGGAGCTGTGTGATCCTGCTGCACCCCAAGTCATCCTTTTCCCCAGTCCCACTAGGACTGAAAACGCTGGGATTTGTCCTTCCCAACCCACTGCTTGGAAAGTAAGGACACAGCAGCTGGGTGGGTGCTGCAGGGCAGGGAGGGGAGCTGGAAGTCCCCAGCCCTGGCTCACTGCTGCTGCCTGGCTCACTGAAACCAGGCTTAGTGATCAGCCTGGAGAGCAGAGCTTAGCACCTTGTGTTTCGTACCTCGCCAGCCAAGCACGGGCTCCAAGATCTTCCTGCAGCTCACTGGGTTTGGGGAAGGCTGGTCCTGTTCCTACCTTGCAACTGGGGAAACTGAGGCAGGGATGAGGTTAGAGCCACAGCTCCCCCTGTGCTGCTGCTCCTTCCCCAGCTGGGCCCAGAGCAGCAGCTCTCACGGGGGACATCCCTGGGGACATCCCTTGGGTGTCTGCTGTGACTTCTTTGGGGTGGACCTGAGCTGGGGAGCAGGTCAGGGCACTGGCAGCCACTCAGGTTGAAGAGCAGCATCCCCAGGCTGTTAGCACAGCCCTGCCAGCCCTCATTAACATGGGCCAGGAGAAAAACTACTGCCTCCCTATGAGACCTTGTCATCAAGGATGCAAAAGACACAACTTCGTCATCAAATCACTGTTTTCAGTTGGCAGATTTAATCTCCTCTGATCTGAGCTACCTCCAGCACAAAGGGAAAACTTTTAACATCTGCTGGTGGTAAAACTGTTCCTCCCAGCCCAGATCACAGAGAGAGACAACATCCTCGCTCTCTGCAGGTCCCTGCCTGGTTTTGAATATGTTATTTATAGCTCAGCTATCTTCCTGCTCTTTCTATGAAACGCAGCTTCTACAGAGTTCCTGGGTGAAGGCATTTCACGGAGTAAAAATAAGCCTGGGGCGGGAGAAGCTTCCAGGCTGGTCACCTTGTTTTTCAACATCTGGAGCCACACTGAGATGATTTCACCAGCCCAGGTCAGCTGAGAAATCGCAGCCTTCTCCTGAAGACAGCCTAACACACAGTCCTAATCCCCCTGGGGACTCGGAGGGCCGTGGTAAGACGATAACGAGATTGGCTCTTCCTGCCTCCGTGTGCTCGGGCACGCCGGTCACGGGCACCTCCGAGGGGGCTAAGGAGAAAACTGCTATGTATGTGCCACGCTGCTGGGTTCTGCTGCAGGAGTGGGGATGCTCCAGCTACCTGGGGACAAGCCGTCCAGGGCTTTAACCACTCAGGCACATTCCCACCACTTGGGCATATCTTCCCACTGGACCTCCTCGGCCCAGGCGAGCCCCCTCCTCGCCACAGGCAGCCCCGTTCCTGGCTGTGTTGCTGCAGGACAGGTGCCTGCAGCTATGGAGGCATGGCCCAGCCTTCCCAGAGAGTCCCCTGCTTCAGCAGTCAGTGACATCTCTGCTAATGACTGCAGAGTAATTATCCAACAGCCTGTGATCACTTCCCAGTGGGATCTCTTTCAGGTATCTCCACCTCCTCGCACGCTGTGCCTCGCCACACCAGAACCTGCTGTTTTCCCTGGCTGTGTTCTGCAGAGCTGTGACAAATGCTTTTGGTATTCACATGGCCACCACATGTCCTTCCATCACCACAACCACTGGGGACTTTCCTGCAGGTTCCTCCTCCCACCACGGGTGAGCAGCTTCTTCCCACCACCCCCACCCAGCACCCATGCGAAGCCTCCCCTTACCTTGCCATCCTTCTCACATCCCTTCTCTCCTTCCATTCATCATCTTCCTCAAAACGGGTCTTCCCCCCTGTCGTGCATCATCCTGGGTGGGTGTCTGTCTTGTCTCTGCAAGAGGAAGAGGAGGAGCGGTCCTGGGCTGCTCAGAGACATCAGCAAGTCACAGTGTGGTGGCTTCGGAGGGCTCAGAGATGCTACAACTCCACTCCTGATGTGTATCACATCTGTGTGCAGGCTACTAAGCTGCACATATATCCCCTCTAGCTCTTCATCTCACTATATTCTCCCTGCCTCAAATCAAATCAGAGCTGCTGATGCCAGGGATGAAGGGGCACATCACCCACAGGGGACATGTGGCTGGTGACACGCGTGTTTGTACACGTCCATCCAGCCACAGCCCGTAGATGGGGAAGACCAGCCTGGCCCCAGATTCAGGCTCCATCACAGCAGGACCATGGCAGCGTTGTGGGGGGAGATGAAGCCACAGTGATGGCCACCAACCCCATCGTGGAGAGACAGGGAGAAACTAGCTATAGGACTGGAAAGGAAAGGGAAAGGGGAGGAGATGGGACTGGCAACAGCCCAATGACATTTATCTCCTCCTCCCCAGCACACGTGTCCCTGGGGACACCAGGCTGGAGACCTTCTTGCTCATAGGTGGACAACACATCCTAGACCAGCTCCTTCCCCCAGAAGCTATGGCATGCCAGGATTCTCACGGAGATTGGTTTTTCTTGAATCTGAGCCTTTTTCTTCTGGACGTTGAGGATGGCCACCAGGCACCATCCCTGCATCCTCCCACCACAGATCTGGGAGAACACCACCACTGGTAACTAAAGAAGAAAGGGAAACGAAGCACCTGCAAAGTACCTGTGGTGATTTCGTGGGTGTTTCTCAGAAAGAGCTGCCAGGGCACAAGAAACATTCTTTCCCGTGGCTCCACCATGATTGAAGATAAACACACCATCTAATTAAATCACTTAATCAGCGCCTTGGTGTAGGTTTGATCCAGCCCCTCTTGCTGGCCCAGCGCTGGGGCTACAGAAGAACCTTTCCACAAGGTGATGGCTTGTGATGTGAAAGGCAAAGAGATGCTGAACCTCTGCTGCTCACCACTTCTGCCAGTGATTAATCACTCCCGCCAGTTAAATATTTATGCCTTATTTCCAGTGCGTCTGCCTTCAGCTGCCAAACATTGATTCTTGTCATGCTCTTCTCTGCTCAATTAGGGAGCTTTTGCCTAACACGTATTTTCTCCTCCACGAGAGTATTTAGATGCTCTAATGAAGCCCCCCGCCTTGTTCCTCTTTGATTTGATTTATGATTACATTAACTGGATGCCCATCTCTTGCTGTGAGACGTTTTCTGCAGCCCCTTGGTTCCCACATCTCCTCCAGCGAGGTGGAGAGGCTGAGTCTGACTGTCACAAGCCCAAACTCAGTCCTGATACCACTCTGACTAAAAATGCAAATTAGAGCTTATTAATTTTATTTTTTTTTTTTTCTAGAGCAACAATACTCATCCCTCTGCAAATTTTCAATTCTCCAGCATACATCAGGACAGGCACAGAGCTGCCCCCCAGGCAGCTCCAGCTGGAGGATGGAGCCGATGAGCCCCTGTGCTGCCTCTCCCAGCATCTGTGAGCAGCTCCTGCCGAAAATTTACCACCCAGATTAGGGACAGGAAGATGCATACAACCCCCATTATTATTTTTGGGCACAAAAAGATTTCCATTTTCCACCCTGCTCCTGTTAGGAGGCCTTTCTCTTGCTCAGTTCACCCTCCGGGTTTGTACAAACTATTAACACTGCTCTGGGTCAGTCCCAGGTTTTTCCAGAAATTATTTCTATCTCCTTCCAGATTAATGATAAAAAGCACTGAAACACCGAGGGCATGCTACCAGCTAGCAGTGCCCAGCAGTGATAATCCCCTCTGATAACTGCCTTTGAAATGAATCAGGTTTATTTAATGCCAGCTTCCTTGAGACTGTATAATGTCAGCTCTAAATACTGGACTGGACTGACTTTTTTAATACTGGAAAGTGCAGATTTTTACAAGAAGATCACCTCACATAACTCAAATGCTTCACAAAAGTGTATTACAGCCAGAGAGTCACCTCTCACATCACAGATTGAAATCATTTCTACTTGCCAGGAGTTATTTTCCATATAGCCACGTTGGATGGCAGGAATTTATTCCTAGTGCTGAAGCCTTTAATCAATTAAAGCCTGAGCCAGGTTTCTCTCTCTTCCCCCTGGAGGGATGCTATCAAGCCAATCAACCTGTAGCTACCAGGTCATCTTACTCCCTTTTGGGAAGAGCATCAACACTATTAAAACACTTTTTAATCTTCTGGAATTTCCCTGGGGCTTGTCCCAGTGCAGATGCAGCCCTGCAGGGATAGGAGGTGAGATTTCAGCTATAACCATCCCAGAATGGCAACCAGAAATGCTGTTTCCCCAGATCTCTATTGGAAAAAGATCTTTTTTTTTTAAATTTCAGGCATTCTTTTTGGACAAAAACCACTTGAGTTGCAGCCTCTGTCTAATGGCAACGACCGCAGGCTGGATGCTGCGAGCGGAGGGAGAGGCTGCCCCAGCCCTGCAATGTGGAACAAATTATAACTCAGAGAGCAAAGGAAATGAGAACACTCTGGACACGGCAGCTTTGACGTGTGCTCCTCAGCTCCAAATCCTGCCCCTCTGCAGATCCTTGTCCCTACAGCCAGGTCTGCCAGCGCAGAGCCCAAACCCCTCTGTTCTGAAGCTCCCTTCCACACGGGAGCAAGTCTCCGCTTTGGAGCCCAGCCTTTCCTTGTGGGAGTTTGATCCACCTCATCTTGGGACAGATCGGGGGCTGATCAAGTCAATGCCAGCCCCGGTGCTGTCTTTAGCCGGATCAGAGCGGGTAAACTCCTTACTGTGTTATTATTAGCAGCAGGCACTCTGTGGTAGCACCCAGGGACCCTTCCAACAGGACATAAAGGCAGCCCCAGCCCTGCAAAGCCAAGCTAACAGCTTGTCCTAAAGGCAGCTGTAGCTCCACAAGCAGGTTATCACCATTTGGGACCCAATTCTACAAGGACGACAGGAGTCCTTTAAGCAGGTTTTATTTTCTTGCCTTTTTTCTTTCTGTTCCATTATTTTGCAGGGTCTTTTGAGCCGCCTACGTGCAGCAGCTCTCTGGTAATGCACCAGTACAAGTGCCAGCCCTCTGCCCGGGCAGCTCTATTCACACACACTCACAAGAAACACTTCACAAAGAGCGTTTGCTTTCTGCTGCCTCTCGAGCAGCAGAGTCTCGGTAGGCTGCCTAATTATAAGACCTTAGCAATAATTTTTTTTTCCAGTGATAATTAACTGATCCTGGAGAGCGCTGAAAATAAGCACTTCCCAAGCAAGTAGCAAACTCCCCTGAGTTTTCTCTGCTAAAGTTGCAACTCAGCATGAAACTGCTCCAGCCTCACGGGGACGCAGACCATACCAGCACCTCCCCACCAAGGCCTGGGATGCCACGGCAGACACAAGCAGCTGAATTCAGGTGAAATAGAGTGTGGGGGACAGCAGTGGGATCCCAAGGGCTGTGCAAGGGGGAGAACGATCCTAAGGGACGTGCAATGGGACAAGGATCCCCAGGGATGTGCAATGGGACAAGGACCCTGAGGTGTCTCCAAAGGGACAAGGTCCCCAAGAGGTGCACAGCGGGTCAAAGACCCCAGGGGATGTGCAATGGGACAAGGACCCCAAGGGCTGTGCAATGGGCAGAAGGATCCCCAAGTTTCTGGCAATGGGACAAGGATCCTGGGGTGCTGCATCCCCCCAGCACGGCCCCCGCCGCCCGCTGCGGTTCGGCAGGCAGCAAGGGCAGGTTAGGT
>NW_008589597.1:0-1248 GCF_000691845.1 Merops nubicus
TTCTTTTTTTCTTTTTTCCTTTTTTTCACCCCTCCCAAAGGAAAAAAAAACCAAACAAACCAACAAATAACCACCCACAAAACAACAAACCCCTCTAACCTCCCTTCTTCAGCTCCAACTCGACTTGTCTACTTTGAGCCAGAATTACAGAACCGGGGAGGGGAGGCAGGTGGAAAACAGCCCCGTGGCCCCAGCCTCCGCGGCAGAGATTTCAGCCGTCTCCAGGCCATTTATCCCTCTTGGTTCCTCTCTTCATCACCCGAGGTGCAGATACTGCCGCAGATCCCTCTTTTCTTGGAAATTTCCCCTTTCCGTGCAACCCTCCTCTCCCTTCTCCTTATGCACTAGAAAAAATAGTACAACCCTGACAAGGCTTGCAGCACTCAGCCGCTTGGCTTAACCCTTTTCTGCCAGGCCCACAGCAGAGGAGGTCGCATTTGTCCCAGTTTTTTTTGCTTTTTTCCTGCATTTTCTCCCCACCATTCGCTCCCTGGTGACTCACTCGGGAGCTCGGCTGGATCTGACCTTGCCTGACTCCTCTGAGCATCACATACATCACATTCAAGCCCCACCAACACCTTTCTGCTGCTGCAGAAGATCCCCAGCAGCCACAAACCCCCATTTCACCCAAAATCAACCCATCTTGGATTTATTTTTCTAACCGCACTTTTCCTCCTGCCCGTAAACTCTCTCCTCCTCTTCCTCCCTCCCTAAAGCCCCCCAGGTTCGTTTAACAGCACGGAGATTGACTGACTGGGGTGGGGTTTTTTTAACATGTTGATTTTTATTCGGATGAGGTCGAGGCTCCTTCCTCCCAACTCAAATCCAAGCAGTGATGCTTGGTGCTTATCGGAGACGGTTACAGCATCATCTCAGCTGACATCACACAGCCCAACGCTCAGTTTCTCCTGCTCCATCCTCCTCTACCCCCCACCACCACCACCCCTCCAAGCACCTTTGGGGTTAATTCATGCAGATTTGGGTTTGGAGGAGGTGGAGATTTGCCCAGAGACCCTCAGTCTTCTCCCTGCCTGCACAGCCCCAAGGTCGCCTCAGTGAGGGAAGCAGGAATCTCTCCATCTGCAGAGTTTCTGGTCAGGCTGGATTTAAGCAGGGCAGAGGAGGGGAGGGGGGAGGAAAGGATGCGGGGTGGTGGGGGGAGAGAAAAAGGCACCAACTTACAATTGGCTCTGCAGTCAGGCATGCGGCGAATGCTCAAGCAGCAGCCGCCGGCACCCAAACGAAAGC
>NW_008589597.1:1377-3831 GCF_000691845.1 Merops nubicus
CAAGAGACCTAGATTTCAACCACTGGGAAATAATCATATCCCTGGATCCCTGCGATCCCGACCATAGTCCTGGGAGCAGCCTGGATCTGCCCGGGGAGCTCCGGGGGGTGGAGAACCACCAGCCCCACGCAGCTTTGGGCAAGGAGGTGGGGCAGGATGGGCCTTCCGAGGACCACAGGGCTCAGCTCTTGGCCGGGGTGAGGATGTGAAAATCAGGAATTTTAGATCACTTTACAATTACCGACCTCCCTTCACGTCTCCCAGCCCCGAAGGAAGGACGTGACCAAGCTCCTCCAGACTTGGCACGTAAGACCCATGGCTCAAGCCCAGCCTTAGGGCAGGAGGGAGGTGGATCTGCTCAGCCTGGTTACCCCGTGGCCCTGAGGAGACCATCGGGGACCATCGGGGCAGCAACAAGTCCTGTGAGGGGCCTGGCACCCACACACACGGGTGCTGGAGGAGACAATGGGAAATGTTTCCATCCCCATACGAAGGCATCAAATTTGCCAAGAGCTGCTGGTGCCAACAGTGATCACCCCAGGGATGACAACCAGGGGTGGGATGAGAGGGCACAGAGCACCCTGACCACCCAAGAAAATCATTGCTAAGCATAATGCCCAGCCAAGGAGGGGGTGTGGGGACATGGGAGGGTTAAACCAGAGTCTTGGTGCTCCCCGAGGTGCCAGGAGCAGCGGGTGGCACAGAGCCAGAGGCTGGGTGCAGCACCCAGGGGTGTGAGGGGGCTGCTAGCACCCACTGCTCCTCCCAGCTCCCCTCTGGGTCAGGAAACAAAAATATCCTCCCCCAGTATTGAAAATTAATTTGTAACCATGCAGCATAACTGGGAATCCTTCACTCCCTGCCCCTGCACGTACGGGTTTTCCTGGTGGTCAGGAGGTGACCCTGGGTGAGGGGTTTTTAATATCATCTGCATCATTTTAGCCTTTTTGGAAGGCAGATCTGCCATAGCAGGGTAGGCTGAATCCAGAAAATGACTTGCCCGAGGCTAATCCTTATGCAAGATGCAGAAAGTGAGGCCGGGGCAGAGAATAATCCAAGTGCAGCTGAATCTGTAGCTGGTTTATTCCTGCTCCCGCCCCGCCAAGGTCCTGCCAAGCCAGGGAGGATTCTCACAGGAAGGGCACCAGCTCCTTAGGAAGAGCCAGGAACTCGTCTCGAGCAGATGAGGGGAATTTCTCTGACTCGAGTGACGCTCTCCTGATTTCCTCCCCTAATTGTGGAGCTGTTATTGCAGGCTGCCTGTCGGCACTCGCCCCCCTCAGCAGCTCCAGACGCAGCCCAGACGAGCTGCTGAGCTGCACCCACTTGTCTCTTCTACACAGGATTCATCAGCCAACGTCTTCCCATCAGTATTATCTTCTCAAAATAAGGATCTTCTGGATGATTCCTCTTCTCCAGAGGCACTTGGTAGTCATCCTGACTGGAAACCTTACCCCGTTTGTGTGTGCACTTGGGGTGCTCCTGTGCCAGGGACCAGGGGAGACAGTGTCCAGGTCCCATCAGGAAGCAGATGAGCTCTGGTAATTCCAGGGAACCCCCCAAATTGCTGCTCACACCCCCTGCTCGTGGCCTTGCAGCCAACCACCCAAACAAAAAGCAAAAATGTCCTTTTTCCCCCCCCCATCCTGCTGGTGGTGGGTTTGGAGGACGCTCGGTGATGTGGTGCTGTGGGAGCACGGGTGACACCCCCAGGGCAGGGTCCTCCCCAGGACTGGCCTCCTCCAGGACAGCAGAACTCAAGTCCCAGTGTCCCACTGCAAAGCACCACCCAGGTCTGGCCCCACAGCACCTCACTGGCACGGGCACCAGCATTTCCCCACGCTGCCAGGAGCTGAGCTGCTCCCCATGGAGAGGACAGACCCTGTCCCACCACCTCCCTGCATCCTGCACGGCCTCAGGTGATGCCATCCCCCCGTGGTGTCCCCCCTGGGGACCTCGTGCTCCCTCCTGCAGAGCCAGAGGGCCCTCGGGGGTGGACACCAGCAGCCCTGCCAGGAGTTAGAGCCAAGCTGCACCAAGGCTTGAACGTGGTGCCGAGCAGAGCAGGATTGGGCGGGGCAGGGTGCTGAGCCCCCATCTCCACCTGGCTTTCCAGGCTTAGGGGCTGACATAACTGGGCCCTGTGTCATTTCAGGAGCTGTGAAAGCTGCGAGTGAGCTCCCAGGGCTGTGAGTCACCCTCTGGGGAAAGCATCCGACCTCCCACCCGCTGCCTACGCCAGAGGAGCCAACTCTGGGTGCCCAGCACCCCACCTGGGGGTGAGGTGCCAAGGGGAGGGGACGCCAGGGGATACTGGTGACCCCCATGTGCTGGCACAGCACCTGAAAATGAACCAAGGCAACAAAGTGACCCGGTGCCATGGAGCAGACGTTGCTCTTCCCCAGTAGATGCTGCTGCTGAAACCCAAAATACCATGGTGCGGCAGGGCAGAGG
>NW_008589597.1:3965-25306 GCF_000691845.1 Merops nubicus
GTCGCAGCAGCTCCTCCTGCCCAGGAGATGGGGGCAGCCTCAGGGCCGTGCCCATGGTGATGCAGGGGAGGAGGAGCAGAGGAAAAAGTGCTGGGCTCTGCAGGACCCGGGCAGGGCTCCTGGTCCTTGGGAGGATCTCCTGGCCCCCAAGGAGATCTCCAGGTCCCTGGGAAGATCTCCTGGTCCCCGAGAAGATCTCCAGGTCCCTGGGAAGATTTTGTGGTCCCTAGGAAGATATTCAGGTCCCTGGGAAGATCTCCTGGTCCCTGGGAGGCACATCACAGCCCAAGGGAAACCACCAAATATCACCTGTCTGCAAGGTTAATTTTCCAAGGTTTTTTTTTTCCTAATAAAATAACAGATTCATTTAAAACTGACTCTCATGGTTGTTGAGCTTAGGGAGAAGAAGGCTAAGGGGACAGGGGAGAAACCTCCAGTTTTTGGATGGGTTTGGATGCAGGGACAGCCAGCACCTGTAGGCAGATCACCTTTGCCTTGGGGGGGAGGTTGGGTGACCTCAGGGTCCCCTGTGCACGGCCACGACAGAGCACAGCTCCTGTCAGCCACCAGAGCTGGGGCCAGTCCCCCACACAGGCAGTGACCAGGGGGACAGCGTCCCCCATCACAGCACAAAAGGGACAAGCAGCCCCACAGAGGCTATTTTTGGACCCTGTGGGTCTCAGCCCCAGTGTCTGCTGGTGCTGGGTGGGGGCCAAGAGCTGCTGGAGGTCAGATGTGACCCCAAGAAAGGGGTGAGATGTTCCCACCTCCCAGATGTTCCCACCTCCCAGATGTTCTCCCCACCCTGAGGAGCAGCAGGACTGCAAAGAACCGGGGAGGAAGAGGCTTGAGAGGGTGATTTGCCTCTGCCCTCCCTCCCTCCCACGTGGAGCTGCTGCAGCGAGGAGATGCCACCAGCGGGGATGCTGGGGGTGGGCAGCACCTTCCCCTTGGGGACACGGGCAGGATGGCAGCCTGGGCACGGTGGCACCGTGGCAGCTTCAGCCACGAGATGGCACTGCCTGGCACAGCACAGACACCCAGCCCCGGGGCCAAATCCTGGGCTGGGCCAAGCTGTGGGGCGTGCCAGCCCCTTGGCTGTGCCAGACCAGGGGCTGTGCCAGGCTGTGAGACGTGCCAAACCGTGCCATGTGCCAAACTATGGGGCACAGCAGGTCGTGAGCCCTGCCAAACCATGGGCTGTGTCAAAATATGGGGCACGTCAGCTTGAGAGCTGTGCCAAACCGTGGGCTGTGCCAGGCTGGGAGCCGTGCCACACTGAGTGCCCTGCCAGCCCTCTCCAGCTTGGCCTCTGACCTTGCCACGAGGCCCCGGGTGCCCTCACCCTGCAGCCAAGAGCCCCAAATTTTCTGCCCAGTGCTGGCTCCTTTCTCTGCAGGGTCCCCCCTCGAAAGAGCCGTGCCACGGGGGGAATTCCCTGGAAGACAAGACCAAGATTGGGTGGATTTTCTCAAAGGGTTTGGAGGAAATTCATCCTTTTGCCCCCGCTGCCCGGGTGCTGGGGGCAGCTGGAGATGCCCCGTGGTGGTGACACTGACCTGGCCCTGCAAACACATCCCCAGGAGCTCTGGACTCGGGCAGGTGACAGCAGTGAGTGGCAGGGGTGGGGGGCAGGGGGGGACATGCCCCTACGTGGGGGTCTGCTCCCCACGGGCTCCAGGCAGCCCCTCCCCCGGCTGCCCGGGGGACCTCAGCATCACTCCCCTGCCGTGTTTACTACTCCTGCATCCCCCACCCCCTCTTTTGGGACGAGATTTCCCCGTTTCCATGGCAACCCCCCCCTTCTCCCCTCATTTCTTCAAAGAGGTTTGCATCCCTTTCGTTCCAAACCAGCTATTTTTAGCTCTGGCTTCCCCTTCTCCCCCTCCCCACCCTTTGCTCCCAGCTCAGGCTTTCCCAGCCCTGCAGCACCCACTGGGGCTGCCACCAGCACCAGCACCAGCACCCATGGGAGCTGGCAGCACCCCCACGGCTGGGGGCAATGCCAGGGCACCTCCCTTTAGCCCCTGCTTGGGTCTGTGATCCCCATCCTGGTGGTTCCCTTAATCTGTGCCTAATTCCCATGGGGGTGTGGAAACATCAGGGTAGCAAGGAAATGCTTCTGTTCTGCAGGAAGGTCCTGAGAGCATCCAAAAATCCCACTGCTCTGAGGGCTGAGCCTTTGGAAACCACCACCTTTGAGCATCCCCTGTGATTCCACAACCCCGTGGAGCTGAGGGAATATTTCCTCTCCTGAGGGGACAGAGCCCTGAGCAGACCCACACAGCCCTGAGCAGAGCTCGGGAGCTCTGTGCCCGTCAGCTCCTGCTCAGCCCCTTGGGGTTGTCCAAGGGGAGCTGAGAAAGCCACGTGAGATGGTGGCCACCACCTGGGACAGGCAGAGAGCATGGTCCCCTCTGTCCCTCCTTGCTTTGTGACGTTCATTTGTTGGTATCTTCATCCGAGCTGTGCTCCCTGGTGCACATCTTCACACTGGTGCCTAAATCAGCTCACAGGGTAATGTCCACCAGAAAGAGCAGGAGCTGGAGTCTCCTTCCACCCCTCCCAAACACAGACACGCTGCCAAAACCCTCAGCATGGGTGCTGCCTGAAGGTGAGCATGGTGAGGACCTAAACCTGAAGCCCAACAGATGAAATTGGAGAGTATGTCCATAAAATGAGGAGTTGCAAGTGGCCAGGACCAGGATGGTGTCTAGTAAAGGAGATTTGCAGGGGGAAAACGAGCACCTCAGCTGCCCCCTGGGTGAATCCCACAGCAGAGGGGTGGCCAACGACCCTTGCAGAAGGATCATAGAATCATAGAATCCTTTAGGTTGGAAGAGACCTCCAAGATCATCAAGTCCAACCATTGAGCCATTAGGGCTCTAAAGTCCTCTGCTAAAACAGATCAGAATCTGTCAGGGCTGGAAGGGACCACAAGGATCCCCCAGTTCCAACCCCTCTGCCATGAGCAGGGACACCTCCCACTAGATCAGGCTGCCCAGAGCCTCCTCCAGCCTGGCCTTAAAGACCCCCAGGGATGGGGCCTCAACCACCTCCCTGGATGTTGTACCTCACTAGTTGGACTAGAAAGGAAGATCCTTTTGGGTACCAACATCTATTCACAAGACAGGAGGAGAAGTATCTAATCTGAGGCCTCCTTAGCAAGAGTTTGGGAGGGAGGAAACAACCAGCAGGAGCCTGACCCCGAGCTGGAGGAGCCCCTCTTGCAGCACTCTGGAGAAGTCACACTGGGAAGAGCTGGATGCTGTGGCTTGGAAAGAGGGACACAAGGCAGATCCTTTTGGATACCAACATCTGTTCACAAGACAGGAGGAGAAGTACCTAATCTGAGGCCTCCTCAGCAAGGGGGGCAGGTTTGGAAGGAAGGAAACACCCAGCAGGAGCCTGACCCCGAGCTGGAGGAGCCCCTCTTGCAGCACTCTGGAGAAGTCACACTGGGAAGAGCTGGATGCTGTGGCTTGGAAAGAGGGACACAACCCAGGTCATGAAAATCCTGCGTGGTGCTGAGGTGCTGAGTAGGGAAGGACTGCTCAGTAACTCTTCATGGCACGAGAAGGAAATGGCACCTGGGGAGATCTCCCAGCAGCAGATTTTTAGGCAGCAAGAGGAGGATTTACTGTGCACCCATCTGGAGGCAGCTGCAGCCACACGGTCCTCACGTGGGGATGCCCACGCCAGGAGGACAGCAGAAACCACCCCTCAGCAGCCAAGCTCCTCCAGAGCCTTAATTTAAGCCAAATTTCTACCTGGCAAACCCAAGCAGCAGCAGTGCTTGCTCTGTGTGAGCTCCAAACCCTCTCCACTCTGTTACACCCACCCGCTGGCGTTTGCAGCCCCTGGAGGTGACACATGAGGGATCCTCCATCCCTGACCTACATCCTGCAGCCTCTGTGCTCCTCAGCTCCTCCCTCCCAAACCCAACAAGCTGATAAACAAAATCCAGGCTGGGAGAGCTGAGCTGTGGGCACTGACCACGTCCAGCCCCTCTGCAACTCTTCGGTGCCATCTCTTCTGCGTGTGTTTTTCACCCCAAGGATGGGCTGGAAACTCTGCAGAGCTTCTGGAGTCTGCCTGGGTGCTGTGAGTGGTGGGTGGGGTGTGTGAACATCACCCTCCACTCCTCAGTGGTGCTGTGGAAGGTGTCTTCTGTTGCTCTTCAAGCAAACCCAGGTGAGATGTTCCAGCCAGGGCCCTCGTCCTTCCTCCAGGGCTGGTTTTGGCCGATGGCTTCACACCATCCTCTGCATCTCACACTTCGTGACATCCTGTTTGTCAGGGATGCTTAATCACCTCCCCAGTTAACCACAAGTCAACTGAAACCTGCAGCTGGAGGCACCACAACCCTCAGAGGAGCTGATAGAGAAATCGAGGTCACGGCAAAGAGAGAAACACCACGAGCTGCTAAAATCCACTTCAGCTCTGAGCACCCCTGGAGCAGAGAGGTTCCCTCCTCCCAGCCTCAAATCTGCCTCTGCCACCAGCACTGGATCTAGTTTGGTCCCAGCCAGTACAGCCACTCTGAGGGAATCTGGAAATAATTGTGCTGAAGTTCGTTGTGCTCATTATGGGTCATCCACCACCCAGCTCACCCTGCCCAGCAGACCTGCTGCTCACAGCAAACCTGGAGAGCAACAAGAGAAGAAACCACACGGGTTTCTCCCTGGATTTGAGTGGTAGGAAAGAGATTTCCAAAAATCCCCAAGTCACTTGGAATAAGAAGTCTGTGCTCCTGGCTGAGGGACTGCTAAAACAACCCCCCCTTGCAGGAGCCCGAGCCCTGTGGTCCCAGGACACAGCACAGCACCACTTGGATTGGAGGTTGAAGCCACTTGAGTCCCATCTCTAATAATTCATCACTTAGGGGTCCCCTTTGAGCCTGAACCAGCCCCCACCTTCCCTGCACCTCCCTGGGCTCACCCCGAATCCCAGCTGGGGTTTGGGCTGAGCCACGACTCCTCTCACTTCCCCATCTCCAGCTTTCCCCCAGAGCAGGAACGTGCATCTTGCTTTTTAAATTCCATCTGCAAAAATTCTCCAGCAAGCTGCTCTTGCTCCCTGAAAAGCTGAGGGAGTGCAGTTACAGCTGCTGTGGATTCAACGTGCCTTGTAAATCCCCATTTCTTTCTCCAGTCCCATGTTCAATCTTTTTAAGACAACTGGTAGCCTGAAAAATGCTCAAACATTATTTGGCCACGGTCTCTTGCAGCTCAAACCTCCCCCTTCTCATCCCTCCACCCCGTTTCAGACTCCACGTGCTGCATGTTTCAGCCATTTTATTGACCTTGGCGTATGAAATAACAGTTTCCAGTTCTAATGAAGAAAAAATACAATTAAAAAAATAAATCCGACATCAGGTAAAAAAATCACACAACCAAAGAAAGAAAAAAGAAAAGGAAAAATCACTTTTGTTTTTGACCAGTCACTGAACACGAGGCCCACACCACGGTGGAGGTCACCAGGACGATGGGATGCAGCAGCTTCTTTTAGCATCAGGCTGGTATCAAAAGGACAAGTTGAAACAACTGCCACACAGCTCACGGGCAAAACCAGAGTTTGAGATGAAGTTGGGGCTAACAAGACTGAGCTCTACCAAAATGGCACCTGCCTGATGAGGCAGGATTTGGCCTTCTTGCAGAGGAGGCTTTAGTCACACTGGATTTCCCCAGGCAATGTTTGCCCCCGGGGATGTGCCCAGCTGAGACACTCCAGGAGCATCTCGGTGGCCCCCGGCTGAGCACGCCCACCAGGGAAAGCAAAGTCAAAATGATATCCAGCCCCCTCCATCCCAGGAAGGGAAAATTGCATAGTACAGGGTGGGGAATTAAGATCCACGAGCTGCTCCCACATGGGAGGCTGATGGTCGATGCAACGTCCTCTGTTTGCACCATTTCGGGAGCTTAGGGGATGAACTGAGAGCTCGTTGTCCTTGAGAGATGCTAAAATCAGCCGTGGGGGTGTCTGGCCTTCAGCAGTGAAGGTGATTTCCCTGCAAGACCTGAGTGATTTGAATAATCCAGTCCCATTTCCAGCAGCAGCCCAAGGGCACAGCAGCCAACACATCATTTGGTGCTCAAACTGCCCTCTGCCAGGCCCTGGTTCACAATTCCCTGGCTACCTCTCCTCTTCATCCCCTTGGATTTGCAAGCCCAGCTCTGTCAATGACTTGTGTGTTGCCAGATAAATTGGCCTGCTCCAAAATCATCCTATAGGATGTGATGCATTATCCAGGAGTGTCTAGGCACTAACTCCCTGCAGTGGCTGGAGAGAGGATGTGTTATGGAAAACACCAGTCAGTGACAAGAGCATCTCAGGCCATTCATTTTAAAGATGAACTGATTGTGTCATCTTGAAGAAAGCATCAAAAAATGGGAAAAAGAAATGTAATTTACCTGTATCAGAGGCTGGTGGATGAAAATAGGAGGATTATAGGGCTGGGTAACTGAATTCACCCAGGGCTGATACTTGGCTTTGGTCTCAGCTCAGGGGACAACTTTCCACCTAACTCCATGCAACAGAAAGAAGATCAGAGTGGGGAACTCTCCAGCTCCCCAGGCTTTTTAGGGCAGAAAAATGCCAGAAATTCCCTCATTTTAGAAGGGTTCAGTAGCAATAACAGCATGTGAACATCTGCCTCAGAAAAGGTCTCGGGGGGTGTGTGTAATTCAAGCCCTCTGCACCCTCTGGGGTGCTCCAAGGCTGGTTTTGAGATGTTAAAATCGTGAGTTTTCTCACCAGCACCTGCAGAAAGAGGCTGAGGCCAGGCTGGGACTGCAGGATTCCTCACTTTTCCCCCAAATCCAACAGGATGAGCAGAGCACTCTGTGGTGCACTGTCTCTGGAAGCCTTCTCCAGCCACACCACTAACCCCATCCCATCTACTCTGCCCACCAAGCCTTCCTTAGTGCCCTTCAACACCTCAGGAGCTGTTTGGCTTTCTGATTTTCCTGCCTTCTTAAAACTAATTCTCAGAACAAGTGGCTCTGTGGATCCTCAATCCCTCAATCAGCTTTTCCTGCCTGCCCCCCAGGCTGCGTCCAAGGGCTGATGATTATGGGAATCAATGCAGGCTATTTTTTGGATCTCCTCATGATGTCAGCCAGCATTAAATCCCTCTCTTTTTTTTTAGTTGGGTTTCTTTTTAATCGACTGGATACATTTTTGCTTTGCCTTCCCTTGCCCAACCCAGCCCCCCACACCAGACAGTACCATGGTTATCTCCAAAACACACCAGGCTGGAGTCAGAGTCGTGGCAACACAGATGAATACACCAGACTGACAGTTAAAGACTATCAAACTCTTGATTGCTTCAAAAAAGCACACAAACAATTAGCTGGCTGAGCAACCAAGGGGCAGAAACCCAAGAGCACGGAGCGACGGCGCCGAGGCCGGCACGTACCACAGCGAGGAGAGCTCCAGATTTGGCAAGGTCATCATCAGTGGGAGATGTCCATGGGGTGGGTTTGGCCACGGGCTGAGCTCTGCTCCAGGAATGGGACCCTGGGATCCCCTCTGACCTCAAGGGGTGAAGGGATCTGGGGCTTTCCCATCGCTTTGCTCGTCAAAGGAGGCGCTTTGAGCCGCACCAGAGGCTTGACCCAAGCAGCTGTGGGAAGCAGATGAGGTATCATTATGTTACACACACACACACCATAAAAAAAGCTCTTGGAAAATAAAAATCACTTTAGTACGGATACATTCTATCCCCCGTTTTAAGGGCTACTAGATCATGTTCCAAAAGAAACTAAATTGAACCCCTTTGGGACCAGGGCTTCCCAAGATCCAGGTCTGTGTGGCAATCCAAGAGAGCAGCTCTCCCCCAGTTAACGTGCCCGTCGCTCTGAGGGCAACCCAGGGCTGTCTGCAGGGCTTGGGGGACACCCTGGCTCAGACCTGAGGTGGCCACTTTGGCTGTTTGCAGCCCAAAACCTGCAGCATGGTAGAAAAGTGCTTTCTGGGTCAGTCCCTTGAGATTTTGGAGTCGTTGAAGGTTGTGTTCAATCCCCTCTGCAGCCTCAAGAGCACGGGACGAACCCGTCGTGCTCCAGGGAAGGCTGCAAACAAATGGATTTTGCAGCCCCTCAGCAGTTTTGGAGGGGAGATCTCCCAAAACAACCCAGCCTCATCTCCCCCAGCCTGCCAGCAGCTCCACCCATGGCAATGGGGAAGTCACCACTGCTCTATTTGGTGTTCCCAGTGATGGAAACAGGCTCAGCCCTCACTCCTCAAACACTGGGGATGCTGTATGGTCTTTTTTAAGAGGTCTTCTGAAGGTCTCTTGAAGGTTTCAGACTTCTTATGGTCTGAGCAACCTTCTCTAGCTGGGGATGTCCCTGCTCAGGGCAGGGGGTTGGACCAGATGAGCTTGAAAGGCCCCTTCCCACCCAAACCAGGCTGGGATTCTGATTTTGGGGCTGGGGAGCTGCAGAGTGAGACAGCCTGGGGTGGTGAGGAGCACAGGAGGAGGGGTGCCTGGCAGGTGGGTTTTGGCTGTGCCACGCTGGGACACGGCTGGCCAGGAGGCAATGAGATCTGCAGACCCACCTCAGAGCAGGTCCTGCCAGATCCCCAGGGATTCACTACCAGAGCAATTTGCTGGAGGACCCCACGGAGGATCTGCCCCTCCCTGCCCCACCAGGGGCCTGTTGCAGGGCAGGACGTGACCAAATGGGAGGTTCCTGAGAGCCACCACTCCCACCAGCTTCCTGCTGCAGGCAGCTTTCACACCAGACTGATTTCACACCATGGGGTCCTTCCCCCTGGGACTCCCCACGTCCCTCTGCTGAGCCCCTGGGCCTCCAGCTCATCTCCATGGGCTCAGGGTCCTGCTCCTCAAGCTCCTCCAGCAGTCCTGGTCCCCAGCCCATCTCCCTCTGCACCTCGTGCTGCAGAAACTGATAAAACCAGGTGCCAGCAGCTCCAGCCCCTTCTAATTCCTCTATCCATGGCTCCAGCAGGCACAGGGTTTCTTACCATGCTGGGAATAAATGCAAACAGGCCCAAGGAGCAACATCCAGCTAAGGGCCAGATCCATATTTGCTCTTCATTCCCCAAGGTGAGCACACAGCTTTGACTCAAGCTGCTGATTTTTTTTGACTTTTGTTTCTTTTCTCACCATCTCAGCCCATTCTCCTCAGCCTGCACCAATGCAGAGCCCCAGAGACCCCCAAGCCCCATTCCCATGAACCAGGTCTCCATCACCAATGCCATGACAGGAGGAATTCAAGCCAAGAAACTCTCCATTTCCAAACACTGAACAAAATAAACGTGACCTCAGCAAAGCCAACACATCCCTTTAAGCTCCACATTGTTTCCTCGACGTTAAGGGAATTTCTCAACCCTAATTTCAGCTGAAGGTTGTGTGCTTGGCCAGGCAGGAAGGAGGACAACTTCTGCGGAACCTCAGACAGGTCCAGAGCAATCCCAGCCCCAACGAGAGCTCAGAAACCTGCTTGGGTCTCACTCATCCTCAGAGCTCTTGTGCAAGGAGAGACAGGAGGTGCAGCCTGCTGGTTGCTTTGCCATGAATATTCCCTCAGGTTTTCCCATTTCAGAGCCTTTCCTCCAGGCAGGGTGTTTATTTGCATTCCACACGTGTCTCCTGGGATGTTCCCCATCTCCTGCCCAGGCTCTGGTTTGAAATGCAGGTAAATAACCCTGTTGGTGCAAGATCCAGGTTTTGGTGCTGCTCTCCAGGCAGAGTGGTCCTTGCTCCACTTCCCAGGGACCTGGTGGGGACCTCAAGGCTCATCCTTGGACACAGAACCAAGGCAATCAGCAGCATGAATTCAAGAGTCTGCTCCACAGGCCTGATGTCTCCTGTTCCCTCCTGCTGAGCATCCTCTGCTGTGGAGCCAGCTCCAGCTCTCTGCTCTTGCTGCAGTCCACCCTGCCATTCCCTGAGCCACCCCTGGTGAGTTATTGCCATGCAGACACGGAGGGTCCCCTGCTCACCCGAGTCCCACGGATATTCTTTTCAGCCAGAAGTCCAATGCTGTTGCAGCTAGTGCCTTGCTCCTCCTGGAGTTTGTGCTGGGAGGGTTTTAGTCTCAAAGCTGGGAGAGAGGCAGCATGTGGAGGTGGATGAGGCTGGGGCAAGATCAGGGCCCCAGGGGCAGGAGAGACCATCAACCCCTTTGCTGTTTGCATTTATGCCTTGCAGACCATTTATCCCTTTTCACTTGGATAATATTTAATCATATGGTTCTAGGAAAACATAGAATCATGAAATGCTTTGGGTGGGAAGGGACCTTTCAAGCTCACCCAGTCCAACCCCCTGCCCTGAGCAGGGACATCCCCAGCTAGAGCAGGGTGCTCAGAGCCCCGGCCAACCTCCCCTGGGATGGTTCCAGGGATGGGGCAGCGACCACCTCTCTGGGCAGCCTGGGCCAGGGGCTCACCACCCTCAGCACCAACAATTTCTTCCTTATCTTCAGTCTCAATCTCCCTCTTTTAGTTTCAAACCATCCCCCTCGTCCTGTCCCAACAGTCCCTGCTCAAACATCCCTCCCCAGCTTTCTGACAGGCCCTTTGAAGTACTGGAAGATCACCAGAAGGTCTCCCCAGCTGCAGAGTTTTGTATCTTTTCCACTCCTGGAAATCTGATTTTTCTTTAGTTTCTCAGGGAGTGATTCTGGAAGCAAGGCACAACTTGTTGACTCTTTGACACCATTTCCCTCAGCGTCAGCAGAGATGTTACTTCCTTAATAAGGTCTTTAAATCACAGCCTTTGGTCCAGCACATACCTACTTATAAAGAGCATTTACATGAAAATCAGGAAAACTGAACGGAAATTATTCACATGCCAGAAGTTAAAACAGCCCCTGGCCTTTGACAGGGAACAGTGAGAGCAACAGAATTTCCCCCATCTCCCTCCCACCCCGAGCAAAACACTTGGGCTGCTTATCAGCAGCTCTGGTTAACGTTTCCTTTCTAGTTGCCTCATCTTTCAAGAGATATTTTTCTCAATAAAGAAAAAAAAAGACCAAAATAATATCCAAACAACATCCATCTCCCCTCCTCCTTTTTCCTGGCTTTGTCCAATCTCTTTATATTGCACATGGTTTGAAGATAATCTTCGGGCTGCAAAGATCTTCCCTCCTCCCTAATGCACTTGTTTAGGAAACACAGAAAACGTGGCAAATATTTCACAGCTATTGATGACCTCTGAAATGGGTTCCCCTGGGGAGGACAGACCCTCTGTTGGTCGGGTCCACAGCAGCAGCAGTCGTCGTGTCTGTGATCTCTGCCTATCCTTGGAGACTTTTTATTCCTCAACGCTGTCCTGAAGGTCTTCATTTTAAAACTTCTTCCTTTATCTGTGGGGCAGAGGAAAGAAGCACTTTTATGCACAGCCTGGGTTGGGAAACAAGCAACAGGGTTTGGGGTTTTTTTTGTCCAAGGCAAAGAGGCAGAGATGCTGCACGTTGGTCCCCTCTGACAACTCCACAGCTCCATTCCCCATAAACAACAAAAAAAAAAGGGGAAATTTGCTAATTAAAATCGTTTAATGGACTAAATGCAACACAGTCTGAAGTGAGCTAAAGATAGAAAAAAGACTCATTAAATATATTCTGGTTATTAACTATTATCTCACACTAATGGCATGTTCCAAATCCAGCATAATTAGCGCAAAGGAGATTTTCCTCAGCGTGTTTTGATCTTAATCAAGCTGGGTTTGTTCTGCCCCGATATGATTCCCATGATATTAACACATTGATCTTATAAATCTGTGAGTGGGGATGGCAGGAGCTGGGGCTGACCCCACACCCAGCGCTCCGACCGTGGGGTCACCTCCTCAGAGCTTGAACCAGAGCCCCTGTTTTGATGTGGGGATGGAGATTTCTAGCAAAAGGCAAAAATAAATCCCCCAAGCCCTGTGGTGCCAGAGCTGCTGAGCCTCTGGAGTGTGTGAATGCAGCTGGGACTGCAAGGAGCCAGCTCTGAAGCCCTGCAGCATGAGGGGACTCAGCCTGGCTCCTGTTTCAATACACTGAGATGCTCTGCTCTGTCTTTAAGATCCTGAAATTCCCACAGAATTCATGCAACTGCTTATATCCCTCTTGATTTCAGGAATCATTGGCTCTGCCCTTAGTTCACACCCTGGCAACTGGAGCATCCCACCTCCTGCACCTGCCTGTGGATAGGGCACAGCCAAATTTCCCAAGGGTTTGATCCCTGCCTGAGCCAGCAGGAGTCCCACACCCAAATCCTGGCCCTTGCACGATGAATTTTCCAGAGGGAATTAGTAAAGCTTCCTATAGTGGGGTTCATTAACAATATTAAAACCAGTGTGTGGTGCCCACTAATGAGTGCTACCACCCAATCAGATTATGTGAGCTGGATGCTTCATTAGCAGACAGTGATAAGACAAAAGTAGGAAGGATCCAGAGTCACGATTCAAATCCCAGCCTAAAGCACTAGGACCTGCCTGGGTGCAGCTCATCCCCCCAAAATGAGCCTGTTTTTCCCCAAAGGGAGAGTCAGGATGGAGATGGGCCAGAGGGGATAGGATCCATGCATGGAGGAGGATGGGAGCTGTTGCCTGGATGCTGCAGGGGTGATGGTGCAGGGATGCTAAAAGCAGGCAGAGGAAGGAGAGAGGTGGGATTTCCCACAGAGATCCCCCTGCAGGGCAGCGTGGCACTCAGGGAAAAATCAGCTACCAGAGGGGCTCAGTGCTCTTTGCAAAGGTCTCAGACCACCCATTATTTAAGCACCAGCTCCTCCTGAAGTGCCAGAAGGACTATCCGTGGGCTTAAAGCTCACTGGGGTTTAGGCTTTAGTGGACTGGGCTTGCTGGGGGGGATTACACCCACCTCCCACCTGCCAGCAGGGAAAGGCCCCTGATATTTTGCAAAGCCATGGTCAGAGTGTTGGGATGCTCAAGCATTGCTGGAGTATGACACAACTAAACCCCAAAGAGCACCTTCAGCCCAGCACAGCCCTGGAAATGCCACTGGTTTGGCCAAGGAAGGGATGGCAGAGTTGGGGCTTTGCAGATTAAGTGGTAAATAACAGTTTTCTCAAGCTGAGCCAGTGCTTTGAGGAACCCTGGTGCCTTTTCAGGCTGTACCCTTGCTGGAAGAACCCCCAAATCCCCAGCGTAACGATGACGTTATTTCACCCAATTCAGCAAGAGCAGCAGTGGGAGTGAGAAGTCAGGAGCATCCAGGAGATATCTCTGCTCCAGCTCCTGAAGGGATCCAGATGTCTTCCCATCATACGGGGGTGATGAAATCCTCTCCACTCCAAGAGAAGCAGAGGACATTAACCAGCAGCCACAAAAATTAGCTGGTTTTAAGCTGGTCAAGCCAAATCACTTCTGTCCAAGCATTTGGAGCTGGTGAAGCAGCTTGTGAGACTGCAAGTATTGAGGATTTCTTGAGCCCTGGACCTGGTGAAAATCCAGAGGAATGGAAAATAGCTCCTGTTGGGCCAGTTTTTTAAGGGATAAACAAAGCTGATGGGTCTGGCCATCTGTCACTGCTCCCATACACGATGTTGGAATGGCTGAGAGCCTGAATACACAATTAAAGAGGAAGATATAATTGAAGCCAATCAAGGCAGGGTTAGGGAAAACGTCTTATCACATTAACTTGATCTCTCTTCTTACTAAGTTCCACGTCTGGCTGATAAAGGTAAGTGCTTGTGTAATGCTCTCCTCTGAGGGGAAGAAAATGAAGCAATGAAGCCAATTCCTAGGAGATGCCAGAAGCCTGAAAACCAGCTGAACCCAGGTCACCTTCCCTGGTTTGCCTCTCCTTCTGCAGGCTTTGTTTTCTCAGAGCATGTTGCAACCAGGGCTGGAGAGCCCTTGCTGACAGGTTTCCAGCTGTGGGAGGGAGCAGCCCAGGCTTGTTGCGGATGCTGCAGAAGGAAAATTTCCTCCTTCAACTCGGAGGTTTCTGAATATCATTCAGGCAGGAGCACTGGCTGCCAGCCTGCCCCAAGGCATGCAGAGAGGCAGGAAACCCTTCTAGGCTGCAGTGCTACAGCCAGGTCACAGCAAACTCCTTCCACATCCCTCCTGCAAGCTCAGATTTGCAGCAGGCAGGTTCATTTTAAGCCCAAACTTCTTACG
Organism: Merops nubicus; assembly: GCF_000691845.1. Taxonomy (NCBI): domain Eukaryota; kingdom Metazoa; phylum Chordata; class Aves; order Coraciiformes; family Meropidae; genus Merops; species Merops nubicus. The sequence continues at coordinate 18,070 of NW_008589597.1, forward strand.
TCTCATTTTTGACCTGTTGCAACAGCTTGAGGTTTGAATCTTTATAGACCCACGGTGGCAGCCCAAGCAGAGGCCAGTGAGGAGGGAGAAGAGGGATTTTGATTGTAAATGCACAGAGATTTCAGGAGAAGAATGCCATGAGGATGGAAAAACAAGTGCAAAGATGCAGAGTGAAGAAATCACAGGCCAGGAGCATGGTTAAGGGGCAGAGCTGGTGTCCCTGGGGAGCTGGGTGAAAGTCTAGGCTTCCCTCCAGCTGGGGGGGCAAATCTGCAGTTAATGGGGTGTCAGGGGGAGGCTCTACAGGCTCTGCAAGCTTCAGGAAAGCTGAACTCCAAACAGCCTTCAGAGGATCCTTTACCTCTTGCTCTGTGTTTCACAACTGCCTCTTCCTTCCAGTTTCATGGCAAACACTTAACAAAGCTGCTCAGTGTCACCTACAGATGGGGAAACTGAGGCCTGGAGGAACTGACCCTCCCAAAGTCAGGCAGTAGGTCACAGCAAACCCCCAGCAAACCCCTCAGTGCTCCCACCCTGCAGGTCTGGGGTGCAGGGATGCACATTGTCACGGGCTAAGGACCCAAACCCCCCTGAGTGCACAGCATTGCCCAGCACCCTGCACTGCACCCAGCTCCTCCACTGCAACCCAGGCACACAGCAAATACACCTCCCTGCAAACACAAAACCCCACGTTGCAAAGCCTGTGCTCCTCCTGGCCATGCTCTGTCACAACCTTTAGCCTCCCAGCAGAGCAAGCCCCCGAGCACAGACCCTGCTGCCAGCAGCCCTGAGCCCTCGGCGCTTCTCCACCAATCAAACAAGGACACAACCCCAAAGGATTTTCCCTATCTATCCCTGATGCTGCTTTGGAGGAAGCCAAGCAAAGCAGCTGGTGCTGGTCAGCATCAGAATAAATGGGGCTGCACTCAGCATCCTCTCCAGGGAGAGCAGAGGGAGCCACTTGCCAAGCCAGCCGAGCGAGCTGCACCATCCCAACCATGAATTCCCACCCAGGCTGTGTTCAAGAGGCTACAAACGAAGCTCAACAACTGCAGAACAGCAGCAGATGTAGCAGAGCTTAAACGTGCTTCCGAAAAGCATCTGAATTGTGAGTCTGAAGGAAATGAATCATTCCTACACGAACCCAGCAGTCTGCAGCGCTGAGCCGGGGGTGGGTCTCGGTACAAGACTATTCCTGGTATGAGTAGGAGAAGACCAACGAGCAGGAAGTATTTTAGCTGCTCCTAACTCGAGTGACAAGCTGAAAGAGAAAGGAGATGGGTTTTCATTTACTTGAGCGTGTCCTGGTTCATAAGGAGGAGAAACTTGAGGGTGCCCTGGGGGGAGGCTGGTGTGTGAAGGTTTCCCTGCCCTGCTGCACAGCGTCCCCAGGGCTGGAAACTCTGGCTCTGAGTGGTGCTGAGACACAGACAGACCCTGCAGCTCCTAAAGCAGCACCTTATTTGTGGAAGGAAAAGCTCATAGAGGTTATAGGGGATGTTTTCTGGGTGGTTTTGGCAGAGTTTTGCCTGCAGTGGGGCTACAAGGGTAGGGTGGGACCCTGCACACAGCCCTGTCCTGCATGGACGATGGTTCTCATGAGGAAAAAATGGAATTTGGTGTTGCCAGTGACAAAAAGCAGGAGCCCTGATGCCTTCCCAGCACAAAGCTGCCACCACACACCCTGTCAGGTGGATGAATATCGCTCTGACAGAGTCACCATTACTCATTTTCCTGTCTGGGGAGCCAAGTTGGGGAGTAAAAGGTCTCGATTGTGTCCCGGGCTCAACCACAGCAGAGCCGGGAGAGCTTCAGCTGGAGCAAGAGCCAGATGCTGCTGGGAGGGGGCTGGGGGTGCTCTGAGGCAGCAAACGTGCCCCTCACCACGGGATGGCTCTGCCCCAGGGCAGGGCTGGACCCCCCTCCTCATGCCAGTCCCATGTGTGTGAAGCCAAAACCTGCTAGAGAAGGGATGCCCAGCAGGGATGGGAACCTACAGAACGTCCCTGCTCCCTGCCCCCATCACCCACACGAGTGCCTTTGCACGAGGGTGCTGGTGCTCTGAGATCTCCTTCCTGGTACACGAAGCCCTCGAGGCCGAAGGGCACAAGGAGTCACATCTGAATCCTATTTGTCTCTCTGCACTGGCAGGTTTGCAGCCTGCCCCAAAATCACTGGCTAGAGCACCTCAAAATGCAACACAAAGGCCCTGCCTTGCATCAGGCTGCGATGGGAACCTCCCTGTGCTCTCACCAAGATATGCATATTTTAAAAGCTTGGCAGGAAGAGGGCTCCAAACTACACAATGAAACAGATTCTCTGCAGAATGCTCTCCCTGCATACCAAGCACTGCAAGAGACCCTCACCCTGCACTACAGCCCTGCCAGGACTGAGTCCTTCCCAGCCATGAGCTCCAGATTGCCTCCTTCCCTTCTGCTGGAGAAGCTCCTTGTCCACCCTTTGCCTCTGCTTAACTGTCCCTAAACGGGGGTTAAAAACAAAACCTGATTCTTTTGTCAAGTGATAGAGCAGGAACAATTACCTGGGAAGAAATTTAACCCTCCTGGAGGAAAGAGATACCTCCAGCCCTTGTTTGTGTCCACACGTGGGGTGGGATGGATACTGAGCTGCTCCTCCGGCCACCCCAAGCACCTGAAGGGCATCTATTGTGCTGGAGAACAACAGAACGTTTTCAGGAGAGCTCAGGCCTGAAAACACACCCCCAAAAAAGGGGCAAATAAGCAGGAGAAAAAGGTGATGGTATCAAAGTACCAAGTGGAGGGACCAGGGTTAGGGTTGCTGCCTGTCCCCTGCTCCCCCTCTACCAAGGATGGGTTTTGAGGTGGCATCCAGGGCTGAAACAGGGGAAGGGAACAGGTCCTAAAATACAAGCAGAGGGAAAAAAACCCAGGAAAGGAGGCAGGAGGCTGTACAAGGCTCTGCATCACCCAGTGCCCCTACATCAGCAGAACATATAAAGCATCTGGGGAGGCAGCTACGGTCTCCCAGGATGGCATCCCCGGGGCAGGAGCTGCCTGCTCCCAGCCCTGCTCCCACCCTTCTGCCAGCAGTGGCACGTTGTCTCCCAGATGACAGGTACAAAGGACAGGTGAGGAGGAGGAGGAGGACATCTCAGAGAGCATCCCTGCCACGCCACACACGTCGTCCACAAGCTGGGGGGGAGTCCACACCAGGCACCCCCTCGGGATGGAGCCTTTCCCCTGCTCCCTTTCTGTGCGATCTTAAATGTCAGCCAGCAGCTTTCAGTAATGCACTTTCCTCTCTTTAATGCAATAAGCTGAGCCTAGGCAAGCCCTTCGCCTCGCCTTGGAAGGCTCCACAGCAGGCAGCCAGGCAGCAGGCAGCTCTGCTAATGCTAATCCCCTCATGCTGCCTCCTCTAAGCACATTAGGAGCAGTCGAGTCCAACGCGCGGCAAAGGCTGAGGCTCATCTTTAACTCCCCGGGGACTGTTAGAATAGTCCTAAGTCCTAATAAGAGGCACATTGCAAGAGAGGAAAGGAAGTTAAATCAGCAGCTGGCTGCAAAGAGAGCAGTCGCTGGGGGATCTCTCCAGTTCCTGGCACAACGTGTGGCAGCCAGGAGAGGAGAAGCCGCCAGAGCGTGCGGTAGCAGGGAGGGTTCCTCTCTCTGAGCAGCACCCAACGAGACAGCACGGAGGGGAGAGGCAGAGAGAAAAGGGGCAGAGCACTGAAAGGATATCCCTGGTTTCCCACTGACAGTTTTTTAGATGTCTCTTAAAGGCAGAGCAGCAGGGCTTTGGTGTTTTTCAGCAATACCATTCGGGACTGGATGAAGTGGTTTCCTCTCCACCTCTCCCACACGGCACAGAGTCACAGCCTGGTTTGGGTGGGAAGGGACCTTTACAGCTCATCCAGCCCAACCCCCGGCCCTGATCAGGGACATCCCCAGCTAGAGCAGGGTGCTCAGAGCCCCGGCCAACCTCCCCTGGGATGGTTCCAGGGATGGGGCAGTGACCACCTCTCTGGGCAGCCTGGGCCAGGGGCTCAACACCCTCAGCAGCAACAATTTCTTCCTTCTCTCTAGTCTCAATCTCCCTCTTTCAGTTTCAAACCCTTCCCCCTTTGTCCTGCTGCAACAGATCCTGCTAAAAGCATCTTTTACCGTCATCAAAATCTATTTGAAACTATTCAGCCCCTACCAACCAAGGCAGGGAGCAGTCAGGAAAGCAAACCAACGACCTGCAAGCTCTCTGCTTATTTTAGACAACAGAGAAACCGAAAATGGTGCTGTGCCATTTCCAGGAGGACGTGTGGTTTCCGTGCCCCGTGCAGCTGCCACGGGGATAACGGCGACACAAAACTCCTCCACAGCCTCCCCGGGTGGGACTGTTTCCACTGCTTTTAAACCCAAATCCTTCTTTTAGGAACAGGCGTGAGGGAAAGTTTTAAGACTGATAAAAAGGGAGAGCTCGTAGGCAGGAATGACACTGCAGCCTGCTGGGGAAAAGGCACGCTGGGGGGTTCCCAGTTATCCCAGACAAGGGATCCCAGTTGCCTGGGACAAGGTTTGTCACCTGCAGCCCCCTAATAAAGATCATTTGGCAGCTCCTCAGCTGGTGACACTCCAATGTCACCGTTGGGAGCTCCAATGAAGCTGTCGCATGCCTTGAGCCAAGAAGCTGTTGTGATGTTTTTCTTGATTAAAAGGGTTCTATTGACTGGGGCTGAGGGGAGGGTTACAAATTGTCCTGAGCCTTTTCAGTCAGGGTAAAATCCCAGCTACACTCCAATTTCAGCATGGGGCAAATCCCCCTCTCCACACACTCAGGAAAGGTTTGACCTGGGCAGGCTGGGGGCAAATCTCTCTTTGTCGTAGGGGGTATTTAAAAGCATCCCTGGGCAGTTCACGACCTTGAAGGAATCTGGTTTGATTTATCTCCAAACCCAGCAAAACAAAGCAGAGCTGGAGCCAGGGCGCTTGAGGCTGAGCAGCCAGGCCCTGCCTTCAGCCTGCCTCGATGGTTTGGCTTGGACAGAAGCATTAAACCACTGCAAATAACCTTTTTAGCAAAGAATTGAAGAAATCCAGCTAAAAAAATAAAAAAGGCAGCAGGGTTGTCCTATGCACAGAATGAAAAAGCCAAGTGAAAAGCAAATATAAGCAGAGGAGCTACCGGGTGTTATTCTGCTGTCCCTGAAGTGCACAAAAATAGCTGAGAGCTGAGTTTTAGCTTAGAAAACTACACCTCAGCAGCAGAAAACACGAGGCTTGGCCCTCCAAATGGGATTCTGGCCCCAAATTATGATGTGATTAAACTCTACCCCGTGCGGAGCTCACCTGATCCCATCGGATGTCCCGGGGCCCCTGGAGCACGCAGAAGGACGAAGGTGGTGTCTTTTTCCAGCAGGGTTTTGGTGACTTTTCACTCCTGCTCTTTACAGCTGTATCCCCCTTGTTTCCAAAAGCTGCCGGGGTCTCCTGCTGGGTCTGGGGGAGCCGCCAGCTTTGGGGGTGGCAGGGGGAGCGCGGGGTCGTTCTCGACGGAGCAGACGCTCCTGTGTGCGGGCTGAGCCTCCATCCCCAAATTTCAACGCCAAGGTGTGAGCTCCTCCATGAGGGAGAGGTGGGTTTGGGGTGTGCTTGTTGCCTACGGGCGCTGGGCACCGGGGGATGGCACAGGGGGGACGTGGCCCTGGGTGCCAGGATGGGTCCCCTGCGGTGTCCTGCGGGTGGTCGGGGCTGGAACCATCTGGAAAGGTTTTTGTTTTGTTTTGTTTTGTTTTGTTTTTTGGGAAGAGCGAGGACCAAGGGGGATGGGAGAAGGGATGCCATGACAACCTTTGGGGGTTTCCCAGGAAACCAGGGTCGCCATGGCAACTGCATCGCTCCGGTCCGAATCGGTGACTTCCGCTGGAAGGCGTGTTCGCCGCTTTAATCTTCTTGTGATAAGTGGCTGCATCTCTCCCGAACACACACACACACAAAAAAAAATCCCAAGGAAGGCTCCCCTTTGTCTCCAGCTGGGCGGGTCTGAGGGTGCAGAGCCACGGCCAGGAGCCCATCTCAGGTCCTGCATCCCCAGGTCCATGCCGGCACCGCTCCCCGCGCACCCCGGCTCCCAAAACGGCTCCATTCTGCCCTTCGCCTCCCCCTTCCCCACACAGCCCCAAACCGTGGAGGAAATAATGCCATAGGGTCACAGGGGAAGGGAATTAAGGCTATAAAAAAAATAGGGTTGGGGGTTTTTTTTCCCCCTATTTAAATCAGCATTGATCACATCCAGTCTCTAACCAGACTGGAGTCTCATAAACGATCTGATGGGGGGCAAGGGGAACCTGTGCCCGCGCTGGCACACCACATGGTTCGACCTGAAGCATCATTTAACAATGTGGTAACAGAGACTGTCTGCAAAATTAAATGCTCGTTTCCTCCCAACCCCCCCTTCCAGCACTCTCTGCAACATGTTTTTCCTCCTCTCCCCACCCAATCCGGGGCTGTTAATCCAACAAGTGGGTTTATGTGATGGAAGGGAAATCGGCCACACACTGCCTTTGGGGAAGGGGGGGGGAGATTGGGGAGCAAAGCGAGAGGTCCCCAAACCCAAGGAAACAAAAGCAGCCCTGCCACACGTTGCAGAACAAACACCTGTTTCATCAGGGAGTGTTTTGTCTCCATCTTCCTCCTCTCCACCCTTTCGCCGTCTTCTCCGGAGCATTTTAAATCCTTTTTTTTTTTGGGGGGGGGGAATCTTTAGAAAGGAAGGATCTAAAAAAATAAAGGTATAAAACCGAGGGCGCAGACAGACCGACGATGGTGCATGTTCCACACAACACCGAGTACACAGTCACTTTGCATTAGTAGTGTTATTATTCATTATTGTTATTTTTACTGCATCCTCAGGTCTTGTTGCCGTTCGTTTGGTTTTTTTTGTTTCTTTTAAACATCCGTAAAGATCTTTTTGATGTTCACACAGTTGGGATTGTTTGTGGTTGTGCAGTTGCCTGTCTTAAAGGCAGCCTGTTTGAATGCACTGTGGTTGATCCCCCCTTCCTCGATCACCATGTACTCGGACTTGCTGAGGGTGGAATTGCTGCGAGCCTTCCTCATCTCCTCGCTGGACGAGAGGTGCTGGCAGCTCCCCACGTGCATGTACTGGGCTTGCTCCTCACCTTCTGTCTCCCGGTGGTAGAAGTAGTTGAAGTTGGAGACGATGACGGGGACGGGCAGGGCGATGGTCAGCACCCCCGCGGGGT
>NW_008589597.1:25437-26259 GCF_000691845.1 Merops nubicus
CGGGGCTGGAGAAGAGGATGACGCCGATGAAGAGGAAGAAGATGAGCAGGCCCAGCTCCCGCATGCTGGCCTTGAGGGTCTGCCCCAGGATCTGCAGCCCCTTGGAGTGCCGGGAGAGCTTGAAGATGCGGAAGACCCTGACCAGCCGGAGGACTCTGAGGATGGCCAAGGACATGGCTTGCTGGCCGTTGCCTTGCCGCTCGGCCAGCTCGGTGCCCAGCGTGATGAAGTAGGGAATGATGGCCACAATGTCAATGATGTTCATGATGTTCTTGCAGAAGGTGGCCTTGCTGGGGCAGGCAAAGAAGCGGACCAGCAGCTCGAAGGAGAACCAGATGATGCACAAAGTCTCCACCACAAAGAAAGGGTCAGTGAAGGACGACACCATGGAGGCGGCCGAGGACGAGGAGTTGGTGAAGACGTCGGGTGGAAGAGGACCAGCACCCGTCCCAAAGGTCCCCCCCGTTCCCTCATAGTCGTGGTCATCCCTGAATTCAGGCAGGGTCTCCAGACAGAAGATGACAATGGAGATCAGGATGACCAGGACAGACACGATGGCAATGCCTCGGGCCGGCCCGGAGCTCTCGGGGTACTCGAAGAGGAGCCAGACTTGGCGCTGGAACTCCTTGTCGGGAAGCGGCCGCTGCTCCTCCCGAATGAAACCCTCGTCCTCCCGGAACTTCTCCATGGCCTCCTCCCCGAGCTGGTAGAAGCGGATCTCCTCGGAGAAGATGTCGATGGGGACGTTGACGGGCCGGCGGATGCGCCCCCCCGACTGGTAGTAGTAGAGGATGGCGTCGAAGCTGGGCCGGTTGCGGTCGA
>NW_008589598.1:0-6797 GCF_000691845.1 Merops nubicus
CCCCCCTTCCCTTTCACGTAACAACTCCCCACAGCTTATCTGGGGTCTTGTCTCTATTGAAGGACAGAGACAGGGCAGTAGTGTCACCCACAACCAGTAAGGCAGCTTTAAACTCACATGCTTGGGTATGGTAACAGCCTGCCTGAGGTTGCACAGAGCTGTAAAACAGCACAAGCTGTAAAACTACTGGAGAACCTGGATCTGGTCCATACTGAGCTTTCAGATGCTGCTGCTGGATTGGGGTTGAGGGCTGATAATGTAGCCACACCTCGAATACAGTGTTCAGCTTTGGGACCCCTACTACAAGAAAGACATTGAGGTGCTGGAGTGTGTCCAAACAAGGGCAACAAAGCTGTCGAAGGATCTAGAGAGTAAGTCTTATGAAGAGTGTCTGAGGGAATGGGGGTTATTTAGTCTGAAAAAAAGAAGCTCAGGGGATACCTTATCACTCACTACAACTACCTGAAAAGAGGTAGCAAGGTGGGGGTTGGTCTCTTCTCCCAAGTAACAAGTGATAGGACAGAAGGAAATTGCCTCATGCTGCACCAGAGGTGGTTTAGACAGGACATTAGGAAAATTTCTTCACCAAAAGGGCTGTTAAGCAGTGGAACAGGCTGGCCAGGGAAGTGGTTGAGTCACCACCCCTGGATGTACTTAAAAGACATGTAGACGTGGTGCTTAGGGACATGGTTTAGTGGTGGACTTGGCAGTGCTGGGTTAATGGTTGGACTTGATGATCTTAAAGGTCTTTTCCAACCTAAATGATTCTGTGCTTCTATGATCTATGTGGCTGCATCTAATGCACTGAGCTGCTGTGCAGCTGTTCAGCTGGGGAAAGGGACAGAGCTCTGTGCTGGACTAAAATGGCCCTTTTCATCCCTTTCATGTGAATTCAACCATTCATACCTCAGGAAATACCATTGCTGGTTTAGTGCAGGCAAAGTGAAACACAAATTGATCAATGCCTGATTTTTGGCCATACTGGCCATTCTCATCTTTTGTTAATGGATAGATAATGTAGCCTGGTCAGCGTTTCTGAAATGGCACTGTAAAGAATTGCAGTTTAGCAGAGTCAGAATAAAAAAGACTTATCCTAAGGCTCATTGCACTGTGTGACTATTCCATTTGTTGCAAAAATAAAAAGAAAATCTTCAAATGATCTGACTACAAAAATGCAACTTGTCTGGATAATTACAGGGAAAAAAGTCCATCAAGAATGCAATAAAAAACTCTGAATTACAATTTTCTCCTTCATCTATCCTATGATGAATGTTAAAGGAAAAATACAGGAAGGATAAGGGAAAAAACAAACTTTTATTATTTGATTACTTTAGTGCCAAAATCAAACTCAACTTATTCTCTACCACTGAAAATCCAAGGCACTTTGTGTTTTGCAAATAAGTCACTGAGGAAAGGTTCTTCTTGAAGAGCTGTGTAAGTAGCTTTATTCTATTTATTTTTAGGTGGATTTCATCTAAGCATTTACCTATGTGTCAGCAAAACCTGAAATTATCCATGTAGTTTCTTGTCATAACAGTCTCCTTCATCCTGACCCATGATGCATTAATCAGCCTTCCCAAACTCTGATTCATCAAATTGCATCACATGATACTTAGCATTGCATTTGCATCACATGATATTTAGCAGAAATATATTCTCTGGGAAGAAGGTTTTTTAAGCATTTTCTTTTCAATTAAACAATTATGATTTCCTATGACAAGGCTGGACTTAACAAATCTGATCTTATTTCATCTCAGGAGCAAGGGTGTTTCAGGCTGGTTAACAGAGAACCTTGGCTCAGGCCACAGACTGAAAATCTGATGATTATTAAACCATAGAAACTGAGTGGAAACACTGCTTTTGGTCCCATCACCACTGCAGAGCAAATGGACAGGAAAACAAATACATAACTTTTCCTGAAAATTAGAGTCTCACACCTGTCTTTGTGGTAGTTTTTTTTTTTTTTATATGACTGAGACAAAATAATTTAGGAAAATATTTTCAAAAGCAATTGTAGCACCAGCGCACCAAAGTGTTAGTGAAAGCCAAAGGGAGTAAGGGAGCAAGTTTGAACCTCTGAGCTTCTGTGTCTGTGTCCCAGCCCTCCAACCCTGAGATGGTTATAATTCTTCTGATCTTCCAAGCTATTTTTTTATTTTTATAGCACAGACAGTGTTTGGAAGGAGCTAACTGACCAGCCAGGAATGGCTGGAAATTCAAGATTTCCATTTTGCGTGACAATACGGCATGTCAGAAAAGATTTCATTCTCACCAAAAGGAAAAAAACTCTGTGTCTCATGGAGAAGAAACTTCTGGCAACTTTTTCACTTGAGGAATGTCAAGATAATTTCTTCTGACTTCTAAAAAACAAAACAGAGTGGCCAGCTACCCCGATGCAACTTCCTCCATACAGGTTGTCATGGAGCCTCAGTGACCTGGACAATTTGGACTCCAGTAGGAAATACTTCCTTCTTGAATTAAAATTAATTGAAACAGACCTGGGATAGTTGCCCTTGTCAAAAATCTTTACATGTATTTACACTTTTGAGCAGGTCCATTAGACACCAAAATGAAAAACTATTTTTTAACTTGCAAGTCTCCTGGCAACAACTCTGCCCTGGCTGATACATTGTCTCTGTTTGCTCCTACAATGCTTAAATCATTCTCTAGGTATGAAAGCTCCTGGCTTTAAGTGCTTCCCAAGATGACAGTCAAACTGCACTAAAATACAAAAAAGAGACAGCGAGATTGCCATAGTTGCCTCCCTGATACTTGCGTCAATAGCTTTATACAGGTTATGAATGCTTTCCATCTCACCAGTGTGATTAGTTCTTGGTTGGACCTACCTGCACTGATCCTTGGGGATTCTAAGCCCTTTGTATCAGTGATCTTTGTCAAAATTACTAGTAAATCACAATTTCTGAAAGATTAAAGCAGAACAGTGAACACAAAGTAGCACCTCAAAGTGTCCATGTTGAATGATGAACTACTCACTGAGAAAGTGGATTCAGTGCAATTCATGTCTGAGGGATTGATAAATTACTCTAGAATTATGCACTGAAATATTGTGAGAAGAAACGATTGAGAATCCTGTTGCAAGAGGTCCTGCTTCTCACTGAAAGGAAGTGGACAATTGTACCTGTTAAACTGCTCATCTCGAGCATGTGAGAGAAGAACAGAAAACAGGTTGAAAGGGAACATAGAAGACTTGCAGTGCATCCTTCTGCCATGAGAATAGAGCTACTTTTCTTCAGACATCACTGTGAGAAGTTTACCCAGCTTCTCCTCAGGAGCTTTCCGTGATGGAGCCTTCCCGAAGGCGATGTACCCCAGTGCTTCCAAATATTTTTTCTAACGTTCAGACTAAAACTTCTTGGTTGCATACTGTGTTTTTTATTCCTAACTCTAAATACCTAGGTGATGGGGAACAGGAGATTCTCTTCCTCACTGAAGTAATCTTTTATGTATTTGAAGACTTATTATCCAGGTTTATAGTAGGAAATTAAATGTGCTGGAGATCATTCCCTGGCACTGGGTCAACTGGCATGCAGCAGCCTGGATATATTCTAGCAACTTTCTTCAGCCTCTGTTACAGTCTGATCACATTAAGTCTCCCAACTGGGAACATTGCTGGGTTGTATCCCAAGCCCTTTCCTTGGCAGCTGCCCAGGAGAAAGCCAGTCAATCCAGAGCAAACCACAGTGGCCATCTCACCTCAGTCTCCCTTTCTCTTCATCAAATTGTTATTTCAATCTTTTCTCAGAGGTCACATTTTCAGGACCTCCCTTCAAACTCTCTTGTGATGCTTCAGACAGAGCCTGGCCCACGATGAGAGGAACAATGTTCTTTCACCTTGAGGGCAAAGTCCTAATCATGGAGCCCACTATTGCCTCTGCCTCCTTTGCAGCAACAAAGTTGACCTGTGTTCAGTTACAATCTGCTAGAAGCACATGGTCTTTCCCACAGAGCCTATCCATTTGTTGCCTATCCTTTACTTGTCCACCTGATTATTCCTGGCTAAGTGTAATATGTAGGCAGGAATCCAAAGTGAAAAACTTCTTAGCTCTTTGTCAGACCATCTCTCCATTTTGTTCTTACAGATGTTTCTGTTCTGCAGCTTCTCCCACACTGATATTATAAAAATCTTCAATATACAATATCCAGACCGTTAGTGAATATGCAAATGTTGCAGCTCAGGACAAACTCTTAAAGAATACCATTTTCACAGCAAGTTAATGGATAACTATTAACTGAGAGCACTGTTCCTGCCTTTTTTTTACAATAATGATTTAATCTACATGTCTCTCTGGCTTGCCTTTATTGGGCAGTGTCAAAATCATTGTAAAAACTGCTGTATACAAACACTTGTTAGCTCTTTTCTATCCATCCATAAAGCCTGATACATTGTCAGAGAAGGAAATAATTCAAACTGATTCTGTGCCTTCTGGAGCAATCCATGTGGCTATTACTTGCATTGTTAACTTTTAGGTGCTCATAGATTATTTTTATTATTTGTTCCAGTCCTGTTCTGGGAATTGAAGCCAGCGTGTGGCATCTATGATTCCAGCTGTGCTCTTTGACAGACAGGAATGCTGTTTACCCTTCTCCCTCTTCTCATGCCTCACGTGAAGTTTTTGCAGAGTACTTTGAACCAGTAACACTCTGAGACTGCTGTAGCCAGACACTAAAGATGAACAGTGTCACTGATCTGAAAGGCTCTAATTTGTCTAAGTACTCCCTTGCTTTTTCTTCCCCTATTCTAGCAGGAGATCTTACCTTTAATATGCCATACTGTATTTAAGCCATCTGATTTTAGTCATTACTTTCAATGAAGGCTGAAGTAACAAAGCTTTTGGCCGTCAAGAGATGTCAGTAGCTTTCCTTCAGCACTTTCTTGATTTTCCTCTTAATCACTTTGTGTCTTTGCCTTCCTGATCTTGTCTTTTACTATCACATTACATATTTTCATCTGCTGCAGTCTAGCCTGGTTTTCACTGCTTGTGTGTATTCCAATGTTTGAAGTCAACAGCAAGCTTGTGGTTTAACCAAGTTGCTTTATTGCTATTGCTTCTTCTTCCCTTCCTTGGAATAGTTCACTCTTCTACCTGCAATATTTGTTTCTCAAAAAACCCAGTCAGCATTCCTTAACATTTTTTCACCATAAACTGTCTTTACATAAGATCTTACCTACCTGATCTCTGAATTTATTGAAATCCTCATCCTTGAAGTCCACTGCTTTGGTCTTGCTGCTGTCCCCTTCCTTTCTTATGGATTATTAATGCTGTCATTTTGTCACCCTCATCTCAAAGTCCACCTTTGCATTTTCAGTCGTTCGTTTCCAAATCTGTAGAAATCTTCCCTCTACTCTCTCTGTAGGATTTTCTTCACCGACATGTCAAGACATTGTCATCAGCACATTCCTAGAGTTTGCTGAACACTCTGCCTGCATTTCACTACACAAAACCCATGCCCACAGCTATTCTTTAAAACCAGATCAACTGGCAGAGAGTGGCCTGCATCTGAACAGCTAAAATCTCTCACCCTCCAAAACTGGGAGGCAACACCATGCCCACAGGATCTGGCTGCTGCTCTCTGCTAACTCCAAGCAGTGTTTGGGAAGTGGTTTTGGATAATGGCAGGTGCCTGAGGGCAAAACCATGTCAGAGAACATCCCATTACTTCAGTACTAATGTCAGTGCATCAATGCTGGGGAACACACTCCATCTGGAACCATTTCATCTACAGCATTCATGCAGCAGATGAAGCCTCTTGTTTCTTCTTGTACTACTTTCTCAACAGGCTGCTGAAGAGTGAATATCCCTGGAGAGTATCCCTCCTGGAGGATCCTCCCAGTAGCTCACAAAATGCCATCTCTACCTGCACTTGTTGAGTGGGCCGTCCGTAGTAGATAGTTATCTTGAAAGCACCTAAACTCCTTTCCCCTGTGATCAGACATTCAACAACTTTTTCTCCTTCTGTGTTCTGGAGCTGGAAGCAAGCCCCATGCATTAGGTAGCCACTCTTGCCTTCTCCCCTCTCCTGTCCACCATGAACAAACTGCTTCCTTTTCTGCTGTTATGCCAGTCGTATGACTTATCCCACCACAAGCCTATTTTATGCCTATCAATTTTTGATCATTGTATAGACTTCCACATCCTCATATTAATCTCAGTATCGTGGGTTGACACTCCTCAGCGCACATGCTCTCTTTCACTCCCCCTGCAATCCTTGCGTCAGTCTCTTTAGCTAGAAATAGATATTGTAAATGATTTCATTACTGTGGGCAAAAAGAAGGAATATATTTTGCTTGGCTGCAGACAAAGAAAAAGGTTGCAGGAACAGGACAATGGCACCCACCCTCCATCTGAACATGGTTCATCTTCTCAGGTTAGAGCCTTTGCAGGAACACGTGATATCATGGCTGTAACACCACAAAAGTCCAAGAGGGAAATGACACGTTAAAACGAAAAGACAAACACATTTTTCACCCTGACAGACAGCTGGCTTACAGCTGTATTTTCACAGACATCAGCAGTGTTGACTGTTATTGTTAAATGCTCAGATACCGAACCAGAGTGTCAGAGGGCCTGGATTCTCTGCAGTGCTGTTGCCCACGTCTAAGACATCCTGAAGTGATTAATGAGCGTTAGGGTCTTCCCTCTAGGACGCCTTAACGCCCAGAAACGCTGTCTGGAAAGCGGGGCCTGTTCGGGTGGCCCACGGCAGAGAGCGCTGCCGCTTGCCAGGAGGACCACCGCGGAGGGGCGGGGGCGGGCGTGCACCTGCGGCTCCCCCGA
>NW_008589599.1:0-283 GCF_000691845.1 Merops nubicus
GTCGCCTGCAAGGGGACACGGGAAGGGTGGAGTTGCGGGACGTCCCCGTCGCCTTCCCCATACCCATCCCACCCCGTCCCCATCCCCACCTCCATCCTATCCATGTCCCCACCCATGACCCCAGCTCCATACCTATCCCTGCCATTTCTAGCTCTGTCCCCACCACTCCAAGCCCCATCCTAGCCCTGTCCCCACGACCACCCCCATCTTCACCGTTCCACTCTGTGCCCGCCGTGCCCAGGGCACCCCCCGCGCTGGGGCCGGTGGAAGTCCATGGCTGGGC
>NW_008589599.1:475-4044 GCF_000691845.1 Merops nubicus
TGCGCGTGCCACGCACGCTTGGTGGCTCCACTCGGCTCGGTGCCCCGCGTGCCGTGTCCCAGCGAGTGCTGCTGGGCCAGGTCCCTGCAGCCCTTGCCAGGCAGCTGGGGCTCGCCCAGGCTGAGGCACGCATGGGTGGTGGGCTGTGGGCTCAGCCCGGTCTCTGCAGCCTGCTCCTTCCCCCCTGGGCTCCGGCTTGATGATTCCCAGATGGTAATCGCTCTGCTTTTATTTCTCCTAACCTTTGTTACTCTGGGAAGGCAGAGCCCAGAGTCAGAGATAGAGGCTGGGGTGAGGGACCTGACGGGGAGGGTCGGGACCCTGGGGAATAATACTGGTTTCAAAGCAAGGCCTTTCACAGCCCTCATCTGCATTTGGAAATAAGGAGTGACTGCTTTGCATTCAGAGCTGGAGGCCGCAGGTCCCAGGGGGCAGCAAACGGGAGCAAGTGGTCAGTTGATCCCTGATCAGAATAAGGAAATTATCTTTGGGGTTCCCGCTCTCCTGCTTTGTGCCCTGGGGCTCTGATGACAAAAGAGCCTTTTCCTACAAACTGCCTGGCTGCCCACCAGAGCCGGGGTTGGGCTGGAACTTCTTTTCTTGATGCAGAGCTGGAATAAAACATCCAGAAGCACAGAAGGAGGGGGGCTGGTGCAGACGAATCCCCCAGCCGCAGTGTCACTCCTGGTTAGATCAGAGCAGAGCTGCCTCCTCCCAGGGCCACGCTCTCCACCACTTCCCAGGACGCTGCTGGAGATGGCATGCTGCAGCTCCAGCGTCCCTCTGAGGGAAACCAATACATGAAGGAGCGGAGTGGCTCTGGGGTGGGTGAGGTGGGTGTGCCCAGGCTCTACCCCAGTGCCCAGCAGCAGCACAGGGTGAGCTCTGCTCCGCCCCTGGGCAGGACCAGGAGCAGGGCTGCATCCTGCCCACCCGGGGGGACAGACCTGCTCTTCTCCCAGGACTGTGCACAGGAAAAGGTCTCCCCGTGAGACTGTGCCTGTGCTGGCAGCTTGTGCGGGACTGGGCCGAGCTGGGTGGGCAGCAAGGGGGGCAGCGAGGGGAGCTGCAGCTCATCAGCAATGGGTGATGGGCGATGGTTCTGCTGCTTCCCAGAGCTGGAATTCACTTCTTTTTGGAGTGGCTTTTGTCACTTCAAAGTCTGAATAAAGCAGGAACTTTTCAAAGGCCATTGCTTAGTTCACCTTGATCTCTCCTGCTCTCCCACCAGGTACTGCCACTCTCAGGGTCTTCTCCAGATGCTCGTTACATGCAGTTACTTTTATTCTAAGGGTCTTGAGTTATAATAAATAGATGAATATTTTATTTTGTTATTAAAACTTTGCTTTTTCTGAATCAATTGCGGGAGTGATTTTAAAGGAATAAAAAAGGTTTTGTTCTTAATTTACATGGCTGTCTGTGGTGTGGTCTCACACTGTGATTTCATGCCAAAATTATTCCTTGTTGATGCAAGAGGACACTCTGCAGTGTGGCATCACCAAAATGCAGGGTCCCTGGCTGGCTGCTGCAGTGGGTTTGTCACAGGGACTGTGCCAATGGAGAGTGATTCCCACCTCGTGGTCACATCTGTGCTGGTGTGAATTAGAAATAATTCTTCTCTGGACAAAGGGATCAGTGTGTGTGTGTGTGTGTGTGTGTGTGATGGCTGGAGAAGACCCCTTGGGAAAGCTCCTGAGTGGTGGGAAGTGCTGTCCCACCCATAACTCCCTCCCTGGGACCTGACTGCCCAGTAAGACCAGTTGCTACATCCCTGTGGCTCTGCTGGAGCTGCTGGTGTTGGCACCAAGGCACCGGCATCCTGCAGTGCGAGTCCAGGCATGTCTAGGAAAGGGGCTGGATGTTTTCATGGAAATGCAGCTGAGATTTCATGGGTTTGTTATGAGTTAAAATTCCAGATTTGACACTTTTGTCATGGAGCTTTGGCCAGCAAAAGCCGTGGAGAAATCCCAGTGAGCGCACGCTGGGTGCCATGCTGCGCCTGCTCCTGCAGGGGCTGGCCTCATCCCGTGCGTGCAGGGGGGCTTGTCTGACTTTTGGGGGGGTCACCCTATTAGAAACAGGCTCCCGATGCTTAGCGGGGTCCCCAGGGCGAGCGTGGCACAGCCGGCCAGCAGGACGGGGGCGGCGGCAGGCGGTGACGCGCGCTGGGACAGAGGGACGGTTGTTTTCAAGCTGCCGCTGCGGGAGGCGGTGGACGGGTGGGAAAGGCAGTCCTGCCTCCCCCCGGGCCCCGCCTCTCGGTCATTTCATGGGAAATGGTAGGGAGAGGGAACGTGTTTCCCGCAGCTCTGGGAAGGGGAGCACGGTTCACAGGGTTTGACGGGAGAGGGGGATTTCACGGGCCCCGGGCAGGCGTGAGCCAGGCTCTGCTCCTGGAGAGGTACCGGCCCGAGGGGGCTCTGCGCAGACGCGGAACGAGAGCAGCTGCCGCCCGTGTCGACGTGAGGATGAAGAAGTCCTGTCAGAGCCGTGCTGGAGCAATGACGTCTGGGGGAGCCCGGCCTGTGGCTGGCTGCCCGTGCCGTGGGGCCAGCAGCAGTGCGAGTGGCGAGCCGGGGGAGACCAGGAGCGCACTCGTATCACGGGTCTCCAGATTTGGAGCTGGAGCGTGCCGAACGCCCCCACAGCAAGCTGTGGGACTGGCTGAGACCCCCGAGCTGGGCGCTGAGGGCTCCGTGCTGGTCGTTGAGGGCTCAGTGCCAGCCAGCCCCCGTGTCTGTACGGCTGCAGGGCAGAAAAACCAGAGAAAAGGGGAAGAGGAGAGAGTTCTGATGGCTGGTGTCATGAGGCAGTGTGTTAGAGCCTGGTTACACATCCCTGTTACACCTTCTGTGGGCTTTCTCCGTCTGCACCCCACAACCAGTTTATTTTTTCCATCCTTGTTTTTATTTTCTAACATCCCAAGTGACTTCTTTGTTACGTGATTAATATCTCTTGTGCATTTAGAGCCTGGAGTTTTCTGTGTTGCTGGGAGCTGCGTGGGGGCCAGAGGTGGGCGATGCTCCATCTCTGACTCCAGCAGCCCTTTCCCTTGCAGACTTCGGGGCAGAAAGAAATCCTGTCTCTACTTGGACTCTATTTATTGCCACAGTGTGAGACTGATTAGGGGTGACACAGATCACACGAGTCCAGGTAATGCCTCATACGGTAGCAAGTGACCCAGAAACATCCTGGAAAAGTGCAGCCAAGGAAATAGCCCCTTGGAGTAAGTCAGGGTGTTTGCAGGCAGTAGCTGTCTCGTGTCTCACTGTGATCACAGGGAGCAGGGTTTCTTCTCTGGCAGGTTGGTCTTAGGCAATGTCAGTGACTGCAGAGTCTGGTCACAGGTAGTCTTGTGGAGCAGATCTTCTGAAAAGGCTGGGTTTTTTTATATATATATATCTGCAAGAGGCTGGCATTTTTGTTTAGTTGTTTCACAAATATCTAAGCGATGGTGCCATAAAACAGCCCTGGGTTTTAGTTCGCCTCGGTGTCAGGGCTCCTTCCTGCAGCATTAATTGTCCACAGAAGTTAAAGGTTGGTGCCAGAGGAGATGGAAGGAGGGGGGG
>NW_008589599.1:4075-5518 GCF_000691845.1 Merops nubicus
TGTGGGGGGGCTCGTACATGCTGCCAGCCGCACGCTGCCTTCCCAGCACAGCCAGCTCATTAAGCCCCATCACTTGATAACACTCCCTTCAATACTCATCCTCTGGTGTGCAGGAGGTTGCAGACAAGGAGCCAGTGCAGGATCAGGAGGTATCTGCAAACACATGCTGCTGGCTGGGGGCTCTGAGTCTGGCTCCTCCAGCAGGAAGAGGAAACTGCAGCATTTGGCCCCCATTTTCTATTTCCATCAGAATGGTGCTTTTCCCCTCCTTTTGGTAAACTTGATGATGAGTTGTCTGTGGAAAACACTTGGTACTTTGGACATCCCATCATCAGGCCCAGCAGACACGTTTGTGTGGCATTAACAAGTAGTCATGGGTGAAAGTTTGCCTTTGTCAACACATCCATCCATGTCAACACGCCAACAGCAGACGCTCCTACAGCTGGTACTGTGCAAAAAAGGGCATTTCGTGCTGGCTACAGAAACTCGGCTCTTGGACAGAGTTTAAAACAGCCATTCATAAAAGGCAAAGATAAGCTCAGCTTGGGCACCTGGCCGTGGCTTTCCTGAGGGACCTGCTGTCCCTGCCGTGGCAGTGCCACATCCAGCCCTGGACCTGCCCCAGCTGAGCAGTGGCTTCCCTGGGCAGGGCCTGGCATCGAGATCCTGGTGCTGGGATGAGGAGGATGTTGCATTCCCCGTGTCCCTGCTCAGGCCAAGGCGTGCCATGACGCAGTGCTGTGCCGTGGTGCCGTGGTGCTGTGCCGTGGGACGGTGCCATGTTGTGGCAGCTCTGCCTGGTCCAGCCAGCCCTGCCCTCCAGAGTGTCCGTAGGCACAGGACTGCACACAGGCCCGTGCAGGCGTGAGGCTCCACCCCGGCAAGCAGGATTCTCACCTGCTTTTGTGGGCGCCATGAGGGACACAGATCCTTCATCTGCCACGGTTTGATGAGCAGTGTGGGGCAGACCAAAGATGGGGTTTTGCACCATCAGCACTACGCTGCAGAAATAAAGAGCTGGAGATCAAGTACAAACCTCTGCACTTCAGGCCAGAAGGGTTCCACTCCTCTTCCCCACGGCTGTCACACCATTGCACATGGTTTTCTTCGAATGCAACCTGCTCATCTGATGAACTCGGGGCTTGTTCCTCGAGGGAAGGCTGATGCAGGCGTGTTTTGGGCATCTGCATTTCCCAATGGAGGATGTTCGTACACAATCTAAAGCCAGGGATGGACTGTCCATAGGCAGGACGTGCTGACCGCGGCGGCGTTCGGACGGGTAGAGAACAGCAGCTCTGTAGGCGGTGGCTCGGCAGCGCCTGTGCACAGCAGCCACGCCGGGTGTCAGGGGGGCTGACACGCTGTGACAGTCGGTGCAGAGCACTGCTGCTCAGGCGGTGACTGACCGGCTCCTGCTGGCCCTCTGGAACGGGCTGCTGGCCA
>NW_008589600.1:0-24028 GCF_000691845.1 Merops nubicus
TGAGATCCCCTCAGGAAAGCGAACGCTGAGCGGGGAGTGCGGCCAGCTAGAAACGGCCCCGGGGCTGGAAACGCTCTGGGAGCGAGCGGGACAACCGTGGTGCCCAGCTAGCCGTGAGGAGAAGCCCCAACCCCCCGGCTCATGGGATGGGGGCGTTGCCCCCCTCCAGAGGAGAAGCCCCCGCACCCCGGCTCATGGGCTGGGGTCGTTCTCTCCCCACACAGATCCGTGGCAAAGGCCTCGACTGGCCCCTGGTTGTGAAGGACTTCAACCTGCTGCGCTGGCTGGGGGCCAACTCCTTCCGCACCAGCCACTACCCCTACGCCGAGGAGATCATGGACCTGTGCGATGCCTACGGCATCGTGGTGATCGACGAGTGCCCGGGAGTGGGGATTAAAATGCCGTAAGCATTGCTCAAACAGACCCTTCCCCTTGTCCCTCTGGTCCTGTCTGAGCTGCTTTGAAAGCATCCTCCCTCCCATCCTGATAATGGCAGTACTTTGCTCTATTTAGAAACAGCCTGTTGTGCCACGTGTGCCTCATGAGGTTGGGCAACCGAGGGGGTTGTGCCACGTGGCCAGAACGTCATTTGGTCTGGCTCGATGAATGAGCCTGAGCCACGGCCCTGAACTGTGCAGCAGGCTTTGGGGCAAGAGGGCAGAAGTCAAATTCAGTGTCAAAGCTCAGCTGCGCTTAATACACCCTAGAGTCTTGAGTTTTCACAGGGAAGGGCAAAGGGGATGGGGTTTATACCCTCACCTCACCAGATCTCACTTTCTTTTGTCTTTAAGTGAGAGCTTTGGGAACAAGTCCCTGCAGCATCACCTGGCTGTGATGGAGGAGCTGATCCGCAGGGATAAGAACAGGCCATCAGTCGTCATGTGGTCAGTAGCCAACGAGCCAGCATCAGAGCTGCCCCCAGCAGATTACTACTTTAAGTAAGTGCATGTGCTTGTATGGAGACCTGAGGCTTGAATCCTGGCAGATAATGCACCTTCTTCCTTTGGGATGGCACAGAGACGTAGTGAAGAGAGGACAGGCATTTTGGGGGAGTGCTGAAACAGCACCTGAAGATGCAAGCTAAAGGCATAACTCCTGCATGCGTTGAGCGGATGCTCAGAACTGCACAACAGACTCCACTCATTGTTTCTGAACCTGTAGGGCTCTGCAAAATTACCAGGAGTTCAGTTGGTCTGAGGATCTCCTCTTGACCTAAGGGTTAAGCAAAAACTGACCTGGTGGGAACAGGACATTGTTATCAATGGAAGACAAGTGGTAAATTCCTTTGAGAATTACAGCAAAGCTGTAAAATAATTAGCTTTTAATTCTGAAGACAAGGCCCTTCAGGTAGTGCTAGTTATTTGTTCTGCTGGGAGTTGTGACATGCCACTGCAAAGCCACAGCTTTGAGTCCCTGCAGACCCTTTGGTTTTATTTTTACAGAGACTTAAGCTTTGGATAGCCAGGAGTCCTCTCTGCAAGGGCTCAGCAGACTGTCCCTGGCAGCTCTAGGTGCATTAGGAGGTAACTGTGGAGTTTCATTCTTCAGAATGATCCATCACCATCCTGCAGTGTTAAGGTAGCAGCAGAGCTTGACCCTCCCACTCTCTTTCTTGTCTCCCTCATTCAGGGTTTCCTCAAAAGCAGCCAACCTTTGCTCTGCCTGCTGTGTTGTCATGTTTTTCAGAACACATCCCAGGAGTTGTTCAGGGATTTCCTGTTACTCTCCTTATATTTTTTTGTCTTCAAACTCCCTGCCTCCCCTCCAGCTTCTAAGCTGCTGGCACCAACAGACAAATTAGCATGCCCATGGCTGGCATATTTCCACTCTGGGCTTTGTTCAGGTGGGATAGCAAACAACTTTGTGACAGATAGTCTCTCTGCCATGTTTATACTCCTGCAGAACTGGCTAGAATTGAGGACACTTTATAGCAGAGGATCACTAAGTATCCTGCAGTATTTAATTAAAAATACTGTCTCTAAATCAAAACCAGCTCTAAATGTCTGGGGGGGTGGAAGGGCAGAGAGCTTGGGGAAGTGAGGCTGTGATTCTCCATGCTGCTGTTCCAATTCTTGTGCTTTACTGTTTGCAAACAGGACACTGATAGCTCACACTAAAGCTCTCGATCCCACCAGACCAGTCACCTTTGTGACAGATGCTAATTATGCTCTTGATCGTGGTGTAAGTTCACTTTATTTTCTAGCTTAACTCTTACATTAAATTTCTTTTTCTTTTACAGTCCTTTCCTCCCACCTCCCCAAGTTTACTGGAGATAATTAATAGAGTTTTGTTTCTTCTTTCTTTCCTGTAGTCCAGCTGGGGAAAAAAAAAAAGTATCTGTAAGAGAGAACAGGTCTTTGTCTTGAGTGAAGGATGCAGGCTCAGACCCATGGATTCCATTAACATTGTCATGCTTTGCTGTTCCATTGACTGTATTTACTAATGCTCAGGATTTTCACTTGCAATTAAACCAAAGCTTAAAGTATTTTAAAGAAGTTTTTAAACAGCCCTTGTGTAAATCTAAAGGAAGGAAGCTTTGCTTTAATTCCTGCTTTAAACTGCTCTAGATCTTCTTTGGCAGATGTCCATTAATGCTGAATAATCTAAAAGCTCTTCCAGCTTCATAATTGAAGTCCTAGAGTTGTATAAATAGACACTTTTTTTGGATGGCTGTGTCTTAAGCTGGCCATAGCATGAACCAGGGATCTTTAACACATAAATTGGTTTCCAGGGTAGTTCCCATGTCATATTTAATTTTTCAAGATGGCTTTGTAGTACTTGTCACTGCTGTACAAGCACTTCTAGCAGGTGAGTTTGCAGGTACAGGTACACTTTGTATTTCTTCCCAGCTGTCCTACAAGCAACAGGAATGGCCTTTTGTACCCCTGAGAGGTCTGGTCCTGCCCACCCCAGGGAAAAAAAAAACCTGGTGGTCTTAGTGACAGGGGAAAGCAAAAGCAAAGAATAGATCTCATACACTGATGTGATATTAGAACTTTTTTCTTTTATTACAAAACATGTTAAGAGAACATTGAACAAGTTACATACAACATCACTTTGTCTTTATTGGGCTTTGTGCCCTTTTGTCATACTGTCCACGTGGTAGAAATGGCATATAACTTGCAGAATGCTTAGTCTTAGTATTGCACCATTGATGCACAAACTTAGTTGCCAGTCAAAATATTTGACCACTAACTTGATAATCACTTTCCAATACTCAAGAAGTACATCTAAATGTACCAGCAAGCCAGAGACATTTTGGAAACTCAAAAACTTCTAACAAACCTGAGGATGAAATGGGCTGATCTTGTCTAACTCTTTGCTGTGACTCCCTAAGTCTGTGAGAAGAATGCAAATTAATATGCTGTTACCTCACTAAGCTTATCCTGCCTTCTTTTCTTTCCTGGGAAGGATACCATGTTGGGAGGGCCTGAGTGATGGGGGAAAATACTTTATTATACCTGTAAAACTGGATCCCATGAGATGAACCTAAAGGAGGATTTAGCTTTATGAGTGAAGGCTGTCTCCTTTGAGCTCTGTGACAAACCACTCTCACCTTGTTTTCTGTAGGCTCCTTACGTGGATGTCATTTGTGTAAACAGCTACTTCTCCTGGTATCACGACCCAGGCCACCTGGAAGTTATTCCACTACAACTTACAAGCCAGTTTGAGAACTGGTATAAAGCCTACCAAAAACCCATCATCCAGAGTGAATATGGAGCAGACTCGGTTCCTGGACTTCACAGTGTAAGTGTTAGAGATGCCCTAGATGGAAAAAACCACTGCTCTTCTTACAGTAGGGTCAGAAGAACTTAACTGGGAGAGATGGGTGCCACTCAGCCTGGCTGCTTTGTTTTGAGGTGCATTAGTTTGTAAGTGTCTGAAAGACTCCCAAATTGTAATCCCACTCCACTCAAATCAATAAGATTTGCCACTAGCAAAGGTTAGATTCTACCTGAAGAGAAGTGTTTAGCTTTGTCTAAAAGCACCAAGCACTCTACAGTCTGTACTTTGGCATTTATAGAGAAGGTTTCACTCAGAAGATATGACCCTGGAGAGTGGATGCCCATTTTGTGATCATATGGGATCACAGGATGGTTTGGGTTGGACAGGACCTTACACAGCATCTAGTTCCAACCCCCCTGCCACTGCAGGGTCATCTTCAACTGCAGCAAATTGCTCAAAGCCCCATCCCACCTGGCCTTGGGTACTTCCAGGGATGACTCTGTCCTGCACAGAAGGGGGTGGCACTCCTGACCTGTAACTATCACAACAAAGCACCATTACCAAGCAGAACCACAGGCTCCCCCCCAGTATACCTGGCATCATGTTTGTATTTCAGGTGTGCAGTTTCAGCCATTGCCAATTGTCACTCAACAGCCATTGTTAGTGGAAGGAAAAGACCAAGCAGTTGTAAAGCTTGTCTTCCAGGAGGTCCCCAGTAGACAGGAAGTTAACACATGGAGCCTTTGCTGGGATTAATGCCACCTCTTTTTCCTGGCTGTAGGACCCACCTCTTATGTTCAGTGAGGAGTACCAGAAAGCCATGCTAAGAGAGTACCATTCTGTTTTTGACAAAAAGAGGAAGGAGTATGTGATTGGGGAGCTCATATGGAATTTTGCTGACTTCATGACTAATCAAGGTAAGCTTATATTTATATTTGAAACAACCACCCATCCTCCTTGCATGTTTGAAATGGTTAATGACACACAAGGAGTCTTGGGCTGTAGGGTAGGAGGATAAAAGGCCCCTCTGCTTACCAGAACAGCAGAGCTGGTTTCTGTGACAAAGTCCAGCATGGCCAGAGCCAGGAGGGAAGGTCCTGCCTGTACTTAATGCATCCTTTCTCTCCAGTTTGAGCTCCTAGATGTCCCACCTGCAAAAATGATACCCAGGACACTAGACAGTGCACTAGGGCAGAACACCAGGGAAGCTTAGAGCAGACCCAGCTGAATTTTGTTCCTCAGCTATCCTCAACTCTGAGCTGCAGTCAGCTCACAGGGGTGCATCTCCCTTGCTTCCTGTTTCATCTACAACTGCCCTCAGTGACAGAGCACCTTAAATAACACTGTTAACTTGGAAACAGTTTAGCAGTAGAGGACCAGATGCCACACTGGTAGAGAACTGTCTGTCACAACACTCCATCCACTATTACTAAGTGCATGTGTGAAGTATGGGGCATTAATCCACAGTGCAGACACTCACAAACAATTACAGCTGCAAAGGAGACCTAATAAGGAACCAGTTATGCATATGCCACCTGCAGCAAGTTTGGGTGGTGAACAGTCACTGTTCACTTCAGGCAGAGAAACACCATTAAGAATAACCTGTAGAGCACCAACATAGGTATTAGAAAGCTCAGTCATCACAGAGAAGCAGGCAGAAAAGTAGTATCAGTTTCAAATAGGAGGGTGGAGAAAATACAGAGAAGTTCACATACACATGTGCAGTTCCAGTCTCTCTACATGTTGCAATCATCTTTCCTAGCATCCTATGAAAACTAAAACAGGCAAAAAGGATAAAGACACCACTAAAGGACAGTACAGTCAAATAGTTGTTAGTCAACATCTGAAGCATCATATTTCAAGGTGGAACTAATGGCAGAAGAAATATCAGCTGCAAATATAATACTGATGAAGTTAATGGGCACACCTGAATTAACTGGCATCAACTCACCAGTTGTAAATACAATTAACTGCAGCTCTGTCACTCAGTTACATCAATTAATCTGGCCAAGATGAGGCAAATTAACATCTGACTGCATGTAGAAGAAAGTGCATAGGTCTCTTCCACCCAGCCTGATTCACAGATGATACACAGATGGTCACAGTGCACAGTAGGGGATAGAAAAGCATTTTATATATACCTGCTTTATTTTATAACTTCTCCACAGGGACCACCCGTGTTTTGGGGAACAAGAAAGGAATATTCACCCGCCAGCGACAGCCCAAAGCAGCTGCATTTGTTCTTAGAGAAAGATACTGGAAGATTGCAAATGAATCAAGCTGTCTTCCTCCTGTAATGAAGTCACATGCCCTCCTTCTAAAATGAAATCAAAAGGTGTAGTGGCTGGGTGCTATGCTGAACTTGTTCAGTAAATTTCTGTTTAAATAATATTTATGCCTGGCTCAAGTCATGCAAGTCTAATGCAATTTCTAGTCCACCTGAAGGAGTTCCTATGACACAAAGCAGATCAGAAACACTACTTCTTAGGCTTACCCATGTCTCTAGGCTTCCTGTTTCCAGGTAGTAAAATGAATATTCAGAGTTTCAAGGAGCTGAAGTTAAAGATCCTGACTGAGGTATCTGTTTATTGAAAAAAATTAAAATTTAAATACTACATGATACAAATCAATGCTGAAAAACTTAAAAAAAAATGCAAGTTACTCTAAATGAACATCACCCCTCCAAGACAAATGAGGTTTTCCAGTTCTACTCCCCTGATAGCCACACTGCTCAGATCCCAGCAAGCTGTCCCCAGGATTACTGAGGAGCAGTTTTCAGTGTCTGCTGGACAGAACACGTGGAGCTGGCTGAGAAACTGAGTTCACAGCTTTCAGCAAGTGTATGAACCACCACTTCTGTGTGGGAGCAGAGCCAACACACTCCAGTGAGTCTGGAGCTCATCCTGCAGCAGCAAGGTGGAGTATGTTAGATAGGTAGCTAACACCTCAACCCAACTTTGTGTAAAACCATTTATTTTACTCACAGTACCAGAACTGCTGCTATTAGATGCAGTTTTACCTTCCAGCATGGAAGGGCTTCCTTCATATTAAAGTTTTAAACTGCCCCTGGGCACTACAGCAATAGTACTCTAGAGGGGAAGTTTGTTCTAAGCCTTTCCCATCCTGGCCTGAAGCATCCTGGTGCAGGGTGATGAGTAAATTCATGTGCACACTCTGCTTAAACAGTGACGTCCCTCCCAGGCTGCACACAAGCCTCAGAGGACTCTGAAGGCCAGGCTGTAGACTGCAGCAGGTTATGCCAACACTCACAGAAGAGCTCAGAACACTTATTCTGCAAACTTCTTATTGCAGCATCCCAGGGTTGTCCCACAAGCAGCATCACCCGTAGCAGGGGGACAAAATTGGAGGCTGCCTACTAAATTTTGGAAGTTGGCACAATTATTTCATTTCATAAATCTGATTAACAGATGCTGTGTGCAACTGTTGTTAAAATGACATTTTCTCAACTGTCTCTTCTGCAGTATACCTCAAGGAAGTGACCAAAACCTCTGCCAATATAAAGTATTTGCTGTTATGTTGTGTGGTGGCCAAATTCTCTTCCCTTAGATGTGGCACACTGGCAACCTTCCACAATGCCACGTGCAGAATAAGGACATACATGGTTACTGCAGGCTTCAAAACAATTTTTCATAAGTTTTTAAGGGAAAAGAAAAGTACCTTCATCATTCCTTATGCTGTGTTAGGTCTACACAATTTTCTATATAACTAAAACCTCAGAATATAAAAATCTACCCACAGCAAAAAGACACTAGCTCAAATGTACCATGGTAGGAGAGTGAACACAACATCTAACCCCACTACCAGAGTCAAAAGTCTTCTCAACTTCTCCATCTCTAGACATATTTTTAAGTCATGTTCTTTCCCGTTTCAACAGACACGACATACCTACAGCTGCCACATCAAAATACAGACAAGGATTTGACATTAACTCATCACAAACGGGGGCTCAGGCCCCCACAGTAACACACAGGGCTGGTGGCTGCAGAAGGGAAAGCAATTACTTCCATTCAGTCCCAAAAACCAGTCATCAAGTTCAACATGCACACGCTGGGGTGGCAAGCCATGCTCCAGAGCCTCAGCTCAGTGCAGTGACAGACCCTTGCTGCCTGCCTGACCCTTCCCCAAAAGTTCCCCCCCCACCCCCAAATCCAGGGGAACATACAGCAGTTTCCAGGGACTTTGTGATCTTGTTGCAGTGGTTTAAAGCTGACCTACAGAGCTGAGGGAAGCAGGAAGCAATGACAATAACCCACCGAATGGGGATTTTGCAGGTTGCTTAAAGAACTGTAAACAGCTAAAGCCTCAAGTCAATGCTGCTCAACCTTTACACACCCATGTGTGCAACATTCAGCAAGACAGAAACCCTATAAACTGGTATCTCTGGGGAGCAAGTGCTTTAACCCTTCCACTGCTACAACACAACGTCTTTGAAAAAAATAATAAATCACAACTTAGTACATTTCTAGAAACAGAATTACAGTACTGACTTAAAAAACAGTTTCTAAGGCTCAGACTGAGTCCAAAAAGGCCTCTGATTGGGTTCATTCAAGCTCTTTACGTTTGGACTGCATGAATGCAGCATAAGAATGATTGCAGCAAGACATCCACAGGTAATTTCTACATTTATTTTTTTTATACCAAAAAAGTTATGTGCAACAAATAGAATTCATACATATTTACATTGTTTTACCTGTTAGCAAAATTGTATCCTAAGCTTCCAAGACGGAATCTCTCAACCTATATGGATAAAAGGAACATCTGCCCAATGATTCCATTTAAATGGATGTTTAATTTGGAGTTTAAAGCACTAGTAATAAATAGTTGATGGAACATACTATACAGAATAAACACCTAATATTTAGGCCATGCTTAATACAGTTTTATAGTAACAGAATACTTTGTCTTTTCTGGACCATTTTGTCTCAATGACATTTAAACAACGTTGGCAGAACCAAAGCTATTCCCTCTCTCTCTGACTTCAGCCCACATGAATTAGGAGCATCAAGTGCTGCCTGAAGCACCTCACCAATCTTTTTGAATAACCAAGAGACTCTGTAGAGCTGAAGACAAACACGTACTACAGTCTGCAGAGATTTGTTGTCACTTTAGATCTCAAAGACATTGGGAATGTTTCATTTACCTTAACATTGCAAACACATTATGGGGAGAAATTTCCAAGACCATTCATTTCCTAAACAAGACTTGAATGCTTCGTTGGCCTTAAGAGTAGCAAGTACCTTACAGTAAGAGGATTTTGGAATGTTTAATTCCTAAACAGGTCTTGGGATGAGATTCTTTTGCCTTTCTGATCTACTCCTCTCTGTAGAGCTTCTGAGAGACAAGGAGGAAGAGCCCAAATTCAGAACCACTGTTTGTATGTTAGTCATCTTTTCCCCCTCCATTCTCACAACTATTGAAACAACAAGCAGAATCTGTGTCATGCCCCCTGTCCCTCTGCCAGACCAGGTATTATTTACTAGCTTTTATCCTCAAGACTTCTCAGAATTTGCCTTCAGATTTGTAAGAGTCAAATTATCATCAGCCACACGTTTGCCACGACGTTTGTTCTGGCTGGGGGCATGCAGGGGGTGGTTGTGTGCAGCACTCCTCCAATTCCCACCACGTTAACTCTAGCCTGAGCCATTTTACTGGAAGAAAAGTGGCGTCTATCATAGGGAGCAATGAGGAAAGAGTCAAAGAACTAGAAGCAAAAAGGTCCAAATTTCTACTGCTAATTATTAGTTTGCCCTTTATTCAGGCCAACTGCATTTCTGAAGCACAAGAGAGAAAAGTAGGAGAGTTGGGGCCATGTCTAGCAAATCACTTCCAGTAAAAAGTAACTGCCAGAAAAGCACACAGGACAAGAGTTCACAACGAAGGATCAGATTTGCAAGCTCATGTGCAAAGTGTGGCTGCAGCCTCCTCCAGAGACCAAACTCTGCTTCCACTCGATCCCTACGTGCACCCACACGAGGGCTGCAGCCACGACTGCCCAAAATCTGGCCCTAAACAATTGTACTAAACGAACTGAATGAACAGACTATGCCCACAGAGACAAGCACAAGACACAGTGATGTTAGTCAACACCTACACTTCCAGCTGACGGGGCTTTTATCCTTTTGTTTCGGTGTGTGCTACACCCAGAAATTGGACCAAGTCATCTTGGATGGTACTTGTTCTCCTTGCTGCTGTGCTGGGGTATCAGCGCTGCGCTGAGCGCCGCAGGCAGCACCTCTTCACCTCCTCCTTGGAAGGAAACGATGCCTTGGTGTAGGTCACAGGAATGCAGCAAAATAAACCTGTACAACACACTGAACGGTGGTATTGCCTCAAGGCTCGGAGAGGACAAAGTAAAGCCTCAAGGGAGCAGTTTCACATCCTTCACTCCCCTCCTGTCGAAGCTCAAGGCATTTGAGAGACAGAACTAAACATCAAGACAAGCTTTAACTATACTCCAGTCAATACAAAACGCATTTAATGAGTTGTTGTCTAAAGCTGTTAGACAAGAGGGACAAGTAGTTTAGTGTTACATGCAACAGATGTTACTCATACCACAGAACTCTATACATAAAAGCAGTTTCCACCTACATCCTCAGTACAAACCAGAAAATTACTTCAGTAGTAATTTAAATACTATTTTTTTGAAATCAATCTAAAAATCCTATTTTTCTCTATGGAACACTGCATGTTTCACAGTCAAGTTTATCCTCAGCAACTTAGTGTTTATAATCCACTTAGCCATACAACACCAGTGTGTCTCTGACATTCATGTTTAAGAAAATCCTAAAATTAAACTAATTCTTTAAATAAATGGGTACGCAGTTGGAATTCTTCATATTTAGAGCTGACAAGGGCAAAAAGCAGCACAGCACCAATTACAGACAGTAGCAGAACTTAAACAGTTTGGTGTCAGTCTGAAACAAGGATTTTACTTTTCCAAATCACATCCTCAACCTCCTACCACATTGATTCCCGTTAACCAAAACAATATTGCTACCACTTCTCAGTCTAAAAACTAAACCAGATCTCTTAATGCTCTATTCCCAGCAAGTCTGCTGAGAATTTGGTTTGCTTGTTCGTTCGCTTTTAAAGCAAGGACACTTCTGCCTGCCAAGTTCAACACAAAGTATTTGGTTTAAGATTTGAAGACAGAAGGCACTTTTAACATTCAGCCGTAGAATACTGAGTGCAGAAACAACATTTACAATTTTGTTCCTTTGTTTTAAGTCGGCAGTTTAATTTTATTTTTTTATTTTCCCCAATTAGTTATTAGAAAGAGCAATGATAGCACTATCTCACATTTCATTTTCAGAAGCACATTTACTTACTTATCCCACTAACCAGGTTGCCCTTCCAAGGGATCTTGTGTGTCAGGCCTAAAGTTCATTTCCCAATATAGCACAAAGCAAAGATCCTGATGAAGATCAATTGGGTAACTGCTTCTTCAGTGCACTTCTTGGTTATCCACTCAGTCAGTGGTTTCCACTGCAATTTGCAATTCTATACTGCAGCATTCATATAACATCAAACATTAGTAACACTGGCTGGCTGATGGCAGCTTAAAAATGAAACAGCTCTGCATGGAAATTAACTCCTTTCAAAGAACTCTGATACACCAACCCCCAAGCTCCACGGAATATCCCAGTGGCAGCTTCCTATTGACCACATGGAGCTATTTTCATCCTGCACAGAAATTCATGAAGTTGTGGTTTAATGAACATACTTCAAGTTTCAGCTTTAATTCCATTTTCGTTACTGGAGACAAAAAGGAAAATAAAAATGGAACAAAACCCCAACCATCATTCTTGTGAAAGCACTAGCAGTGAGTGCAGCTGTTCTCTACAGAGGTCACTTCTTCCACCACACCAGTCGACTATTAGCTGAACGCTCTGACAGCTCCTAGGCTAACAAAACTGATTGTACAGTGAGTTCTCCAGGGAGGAAACAATATTTCTAATTTTATTTACAGTATAAGTCCTAGTCAAATCTAAGTCCATCAGCTAAAAAAAAAAAAAGTAATACACATACTGTAAACATGGCAACATTAAATATGGTAATGCTAGTCTAGAATATTTAATGTCATGATCACATTTTGTTATACCTGAATTTATATACAGGATATTTTATAGCAAGTGTTACCCACTTCACAAGTGGAGGGGGGAAGAGACAGAGTCTAGGTTTTGCTGTGGCTAAAACTCCTTCAAAGTAAAGTTAAAGCTTGTCTTTGATTGTATTAGAGCTTTCTTTTATAACCACATCGAAGATTAGCACAAAAAAAAAATTATCTAGGGCCCCTTCAAATTTATAATTAAAAATTCAGTTATGATTCTCAGGGAAAGTGTCTGATATGGAGAATAAAAAAATTACTGCAAAATAAACTTAATGGAAGTTGGTTCTTCAGACTGTCAGTCACAAGTTCCAAGGGGTGTCACTCCTGTTTGGGTGGGAGCTGCCGTTTCCAGGCCTCGTTCAAATAAACTAGTCGTTTGTAGTTGATGATCAAGAGAATGAAGTTCAGCAAATATGTGATGACACAGACAATGCAAAACTCCTTCAGCACGAAGTACAGGATGTAGGCCAAGTACAAGGACCCTACTACAGACACTATGGAGGATGTCATGAGGATTAGAGCTGCTACTGCACTTGCTGTCATACCTGCAACAAGAGAGAGAGAGAGTTACTACTGCTGCTACTTCCCCCCCTTCCACACACAGAACACCCCAGCACCCCAGCTCACACCAAAGGCTGCACCTCAAGCCTGTGGTACAAGAAAGGCTGGTTAAAATACCAGGAGTTCAAGGTGCTGACAAATTGCTATTTGGAGGGAAGCTTCTAGATTCTGTAGGACACCCCTCTGGTAGGCAGTACGTGTGCTGTTTACCATCTTCCCTACTCCTGAGCTGTGGGAAAGTTACAGGTTGGTCAAGTTATGTCTATCAATAGTAACAGCTTTATAGCAGACCACATAGTTACAACAAAATATGTGTACATTACACTTCAAGCACTTTTTTTTTTACCTGCTATCTCTATTACTCCTGCAAAACTTGTACATTCCATTTTTATTTCCTCTTTTCTATCATGCAATCCAATGCTAAATATATTTAAGTGAAAACACCAGTACAGCCACTGTCTTTACACTTATATTATTAACAGCATAGCAGGAAGAAATGCAATTGCTCACTATCAGTTGGGTTGTTCAGCCCTTTGGACAGATGTACCATTAGACTGGTGCTAAAAAAAAGGTAACAACCACAGCCATTTATCTGGTCTCTTGCAGACTGCACAGTGTATAACATGCTCCTCTTCATCACCACAGACCTGTTACATATTTTAAGCTCTGAGCTGAATAAATACTTACCAAGTAGCATTTGTAGTATATAAAACACGAGTCCAAAAACACTGTTTGACTGATTTATTGCACTGTCCTTCCCAAAGATGGAACCCAACAGACCGAATCCTCGACCCCATCTGTAAAACAGTGAAACTGATTAACTTGTATTAGGGCACCTATTGCTTGACATCAGCATTTCCAATTCATCACTGGAAAAAACAAACAGATACAGATATTCTGACACAACCACTGCAGCCCTAGATGAAGCTCAGGGTTGTGTTGGAACACCAAGGAGCTTGCAACAGGAGGCACAGCAGGTACAGCTTCATCCCACAGACTGCTGATGTAAGTTACTTGACAAGAGTCCACCTGATCTACCAAAATCTACCAAGTTCACACAGCTGTCACTTCACCAAACACCATGTCTGCTTCCCAGGGTTGTAGTTCAAAGCTCTTTTGTCAAGTAAACACTTCCTTCCTCCAACAGGACCTTTAGCAGTTCTATCCACCATGGTAAGCTGGACACATGCTCACTATACACCCGAGAGAAAATGGTGCAGCTTGGTAGCTAGCTGTTACCAGCTCTGCCAGCACTCCCCTCACTGGCATCACCAGAACAAGCAAATCAGAACACACTTTGCACTTTGGCTGCTCCAGATCAGTCTAACACCTCAGGAGGAACCCAAATCTGCCAAGCAGGCAAGCTGGGGATGGCACCGTAACGAGATTCTCAGAGCTCATTTATCAGAGCCCACACACAGGCTGACATCTTGCATTAGCACCTCAACCACCGTGTGACTTGCAGCTCTTTTAGTGGTGAGGTAGAAAGCAACAAGCCCTACAAGACTGCTCCTTCATAAGGGGGGAAAAGACTAAATTAGCCAATGTATTTGTGCTAGAAACCATTAATTTGATGTCCTAGGGCACATCACGCCATTATTTGTAAAGGCAAAGTAAGGATCCTATTTATTAGTGTCACTTGAAAATGTGAAGAGAAGTTAACCCTGCTTCAACACACACCTTGATCTGCTGACAAGTGAATGTTGAGGTGTCTGCTGGCACATCTCTGAGCATCAAGGCAAGCACTACATCAATGTAAGGCCATCTTCACACCATCAGGTCACAGAACTATGTAAAACCTGCAACTCCTCACTGCTCTTGCATCAGAAAACGTCAGTGTGCCACATTTACACCAACAGAAGTGCAGTTTCTGAGTAACTTCTTGTCCTAGAGCCAACGGTTCTACTCAACCAAGACAGAGCACAGGTCTGCTCTCCACACCCTAGGGCAGCATTGCTGACGCCTCCCCAGACACCAGACCAGTGAAAGGCTTCCACCACACTGCAAGCACTTCCTCACCTGGGAAAGGTACCACAACAAGGAGTTTAAGACCATCTCCAAATATACTTTGTGGTCTCACAGCCTTTTGTGTCACATTTTCAAACCGTATGCAAATTAAACACTTCACACTTAGTGACTGTCTGCAGTTAACGACTATACCCACAGCTTGTGCTCTTCTCCCCAGGAAACCCAGCAGAGAATTAGGTACAGTTCCCAGAAAGCACATTTACTGTATAAACAGTGAAAAAAACCCAAACACTTTCTACTAGTTTGATCTCAAATCTTCCAAATGGATGAAGTGAAACTTGGGTGCAAATACAAAGCTTCAAGGCAGCACAGAAGAGACTGACACTGCCTTCACCACAGGGACAACACATCCAGAGCTGCAAAGGGTCAGAAAGACAAAATTAATTGTGGGAGGAGCAGCAGAACAGTCCCAGGGCAGGCTTGGAGCCTTGCAAAGGGTGGGGGATGAGGCTGGAGACAGCCCCCCTGCAGCACAGGAGGGCAAACAGGCCCTGCTGGCACACAGTTGCGGGCAAAGCAGCATCACAGATGGACACAGCAAAGATCCAGAAAAGCAGCTGTTGAGATGAGAGTTCAGCACTTCACAGCCAAGGGAACCACACTTTAGAGAGAGACAGATGTAAAAGACACCACACAATAATACATAAGCAAACAAAGAAATCCTGCAAGTTCCAATGAATCTCAGCTATGATGAAACTTTCTTCCCACACATTGAATGTTATCTGGGTTTTACATGGTAAATGTACTATTTTAGCCTTACTTTGACAAGGCAGACACAGAATATGTAACATTTGTCTCATATTGTCCAGCTACCAAATGAGCTAGAAACTTCCCACTACAGAATCAGCCCCTACAGTTAACCTGCAGGTGACTAAAACGTTGCAAATGGAAAGATAAATTCAAGCCCTTCCTGTGTCCCCAAGTGATCTGCTCACAGCTGCAAGGTCAGAGCATGGTGAAAGCTTTTTCCACATCCAATAGTTCATTAAGTATCTTGTTGGCCTTGTAGCAGCTTTAAGGACACCAAGTATTACATTTCAGTCCATGGAGTACAGTGCTAATCTTGCATCTTATGCCACAGGCTTCAGGAGAGGTAGGAAGCTGTGCTTTATGCTGAAGCACTTTTCCCAGCCTTATAAGATTTGAAATGTGTGGAAGTTTTCTGCAACAAACTGATGAGCAAAATATTTTGACTGTACAGTTCTATTTCCATCTGATTTCCCTATTGAAGATGTTAAATTGTCTCCCAACTCTATCAAGAAGGTCCCAGAACCACTGAAATGCACAATGAATCAAGTACTTTTGCAGGCAATTGCTTCCTTCTCACACCAATACCATGCAGAGCACACCTGAGGTATGGCAACTTTGGGAGTCTAAACACAGATGGTGAACAAATAGCAAGAAAAGCTGCAGTGGAAATGACAGAATAAATTCAACACCAATAAAACATCAGTGAAAAAAAGACTATAAACTGCTCAGAATTCCTTCACAGAACTTGCTTTTCTTATAAAGAAAATTTGCAAGAACTGTTGTTAACTCTGATTAATTCTTCGGGTGCAGAACACTAAGTGAAATGAGCTGCCCTAATTAAAGAGCTGCTTGCACAGCAGGAGGAAAGCACAGCCCAACATCCCCAGCTTTTCCCTGGAGCTGCCATGGGGCTGCCCTCCCTGCAGCAGCCAGGTGTTGTGAAAAGCAGGCTGAGGTCACCCTGTGTGACTCAGAGCACTCTGCCAGCCTCCCGGGGCACGCTGCCCTCTGCCACACCCAACCTTCACTGCTCTGCAGCCACAGACAATCCAAACTAACTTCATGGAAGCTTTAAAATAAATCTGTAAGATGTTTTCCTGCATGTTTCAAACACCTTGAACTCCATCTCTGTCCAAGGTGACTGCCTGCTCCAATTCTCAGTTGCAGGTACAGCTTGGGATGTGTTTTAAAAAATTCTTCATAACAGTGATTGAAGAGTGGAATACTCCAGTGACTGTTGGTTCAGTGTGCAGGTACTGTTATCAAAATGAGTTTTGAAAATTATTACCTGCCCTCTAAGCAGTGTCCCTTTTCATCTGCAGTGTTTAACCAAGTGTTGCATTTTTAGAAGTTTAAAGCAGCATTTGCATGCACTTGACACTTCTTAACAGGAAGACCAGAACAACTGAGGTCATTTTGATCCACAAGTGATGGGTCTCCAATAAAATCTTAGGCTGTTAATTGCCTCTCTTGCACAATTATGGACATCCCCTGTGTTCCAGCACAACACATTATGGGAACACACAATTTAGCAGAGGCAGTATCACTAGTACCTCAGTCATTTTAAAGGGCAAGTAAAAAACCCCTGTGCTTAACAAGTTCAAAGCTGTAAAAGTTATCAGTATTAGCTCAAAGAGCAACAGCATTTCAAGCCTGACAAACACAGCAAGTCAAAAACCCCAAAAGCCTGTGTTCAGCCAGGAGTCAGCCTCACCTCATCCCCCCTGAGAAATGCTACACTGTTTGTTCTAGCCAGGCACCCCAACTCTGACAGTTACTTGCAGGAGGTGTTTTTAAGGGCGTTTACGAAAAGATCATTCCCCAAGATCCTCTCCATAACCTCAATTATCATTAAGAATCAGCTTAAGAAACTTCTGAGCTGGGGTTTCACCTGCAGCAGGATGCCCAGCAGCCCACCTTGAAGCCCTCCTGAATGCACCCAGGACACTTTCTGAGCACAGGCTTCTGACCTTCACAACATCCTCCAGTGGCGAGTGCCAGAATCACCTCACCTCAGTTTCACTTGGCACTCCTTAGTTCTCCTGTCATGAACAAAAACTCCCTCCTGTATATTCACTTTACCATGAAAATACCCATTCTAAACCTGCTCAAGTCCAGCCAGCTTCAGTACCCTGTCCCTGACAACAGCAGGGAGCACACCCCTTCAACACAGCACACCTACAGTTCATGCTCTGGTCTCCTAAATGTCTAGTCAAAAATGCCACCCTTCAAATCAAATCCTTCAGGAGACCAGATTATTAACTGCCATGGATGATTCAAAATCCAAGAACATGCTGTATTTGTGCAGCAGCAGGTTTTCCAACACATTTTTAGGTTTGCTGTAATGAAAAGTGCAAATGATAATGATAAAAAGTATTATCATTTCAGAGAACTCTAAGAATTCAGGGTTTGTTTTCCAAGTAGTAGATTACTTAAAGCCTCTCACTGCAGGATTATTTTTCATCCCATAAGCATTATTTTATTATCAACAGCAAGCACCATTTACCACTTTGTAATCTCAAGGAAACAATAAATACCATTTTCTAGTAAAAAAAGCTTACACTTGACAAGCAATGTGCAAATTTCCCCAAGTGTCATCTGACTTTGAGACAAGCTAGGTGCAGAATGGAAGTTCTCAGGAGGGGAGTAAAGCTGGCCTACCCTCAACCACTGCCTTCACTGAAAAGCTCATAGAGCACCATTCACCACTTTGTAATCTCAAGGAAACAAACACCATTTTCTAGTAAAAAAAGCTTACACTTGACAAGCAATGTGCAAATTTCCTCAAGTGTCATCTGACTTTGAGACAAGCTAGGTGCAGAATGGAGGTTCTCAGGAGGGGAGTAAAGCTGGCCTACCCTCAACCACTGCCTTCTGTAAAAAGCTCATAGAAAGGTCAAAGGACCTGGAGCTTGTTAATACTTTGCAATGCTGAGAAACTTCAGTTGCAGCTTCTTTAGGGCTTCAGGAGAGGACTGTGGATTAAATCTAGTTCGTGGTTACAAGGTAGCTTAGGCCACTCTAACAGTTTTAATCAAGTAAAAGCTTTCAATTGGAAGCCACAAGAAAGGAGATTTAAAATTCCCATTTGTAAATTTGCCAAGAGTGCTGAAAAACTGGTATACATTTAATTTCATGTTCAAATCTATTAGCAGTATTTCCCACACACAAATGAGATTTTGTTCTATATATCCCCCAGCTCCACTCCAGAAACAATTAAAGAAACCCTGAGTGTTTAGATCAGCAAAATCTCAAGCAGACAGTGGTTAATTATTTTATAGTAGTCTTTACAGGAACACTGGTTAATCAAGCTACACACCAACAGCACTGTATTCCTTCTACTTAATCTCTTTTATCAAGCTATCACCAATTAAGTCTGGATTTGACCTATAGGCACTTTGTTAAATTTACTTTGCACCAGGCAGAATAATTCTCAGCCCTACTGCAACCTTCAGTCGAGCTAGAAGTGACAGAAAACACACATGTGTTTGAGTACACAGTGTAAGGCTGGAAAAACCCCACTAGCCCAACTCCTGTAGCCAGGGCACTGCTGTGTTTCACAGGCTGTGCCTCA
The DNA here is from genome assembly GCF_000691845.1 of Merops nubicus. Lineage (NCBI taxonomy): Eukaryota > Metazoa > Chordata > Aves > Coraciiformes > Meropidae > Merops > Merops nubicus. The sequence continues at coordinate 18,771 of NW_008589600.1, forward strand.
GCCACGGCCTATTACATCAGTCTGAAGTGTTAAGCCATTAATTTTCTGTTAAAAAAATGAGACAAAAATCACTTAAACTACCAGACTGTTGCCTTAGGAACAAGTTGCTTTACAACTAAGGAAGCTGGTTTTCTACAAAGGTTCCCCAAACACCTCCCTTGCCCAGCACGTGGAACAACCTCCCATCTCCCCAGCTCACACCCCCAGCCTCCCAGCCGAGCCCCTTACCTGCCAGCCCTCTCCAGTCCTGCCTGGCACAGCAGACAGGGCACAGCCCCTCAGCTCCCCCAGCAGAGGCATTGCTTTGAGTCTCTCCCTCTCCCTTGGCACTGAATCTGTCTATAAACCCAGCAGCGTACCCTTCGTTACATTTTGTCATTAAGAAATGAAAAATTACAAACTATGTTAATACACAAAGGCAAAATCTTCTCTAGAAGCCAGGCAAAAAAGCAGAATGCTACAGTCTTTCTTGGCCTCAAGTTGTTTGCTCTTTTTTGGCCCAGTATCCTGAGCTGTAAAGCTTGTGTCATACTCACACAGCCACGAAACTCTCCAGCACCCTCAACCTGCCCCACTCCAAACCCTGCTGAAGCAAAGAGCTCAACACACTACATGGATTCTGTCTTAGGATCATGTCCCCTGCCCAGTCCACAAGCTAAAGGTCTTCAAACCTTCCCTTAGACACCAAAACCAACGAATCCTTGCTGTGGAATGGCTGAGGAAGCAGTTACACCTGGTACCCAACAATTCACAGACCTCAGAAATAAACAACAACTGATTTTAAATTACAGATTATAGCTGAATCTCACAAGACAACAATTTTATGTGAACTATTTTGGTAGCCCAAGAACCACAGATAGGTTTCCTGCAGAATAACCACCAGCTGTTCCACGTGCTGCCCTTCAGCAGTTAATCAAACTTCTGGGTTTTGCTATACAGAACCAAACACCATGAGTCAGGTTAAGGAAACTCCTGACTAGCAAACACTTGCAAAACTAGTAAAATTTTTTAAAAAGCACAGGAGCCTCATTTGTCTACACTGGTTCATAAGAAGGGACTAAAACTTGCCTTTTATACTACCTGCATAAAGCCACCTTTACCATTTCTCAGCTAAAATGAGTCACATTGCAGCTGCCACCTGCAAACCTATCCACATGCCTGTGTGGAGTGTAAAAAAATATATGCAATATAAAGATCAGGTTAGGGAAAGGGCCAGAGAAGTTTTCTTCCATGTCCTTAGACAGTGAGGTCGTTCTTGTCAACTTGATCTATTACAGTCTGTGCTCTCTGAAGATGCACCAGAACAACATTTCTGGCAAAACCCAGCACTGGTCAAAGCCTTTGCTGCAATTCCTTGGAGACCCACTGCACAGCTGCTCTGCACCAACACACTGGCACACGACAGCACTGAGGTACCATGCCACAGCTCTAGGAAATCCACAGGTAACACTTACACAGGCCTGAGTCCTCTGCTTAAACCCATTTAAGGTGAGCAGAACAAGACAATAACACCACAGTTGTCCCCACTTGGCAAATCCAGCAGAACAACTGCACATCTGCACAGATCTGCCCCAAGCACATGCAGGATTTTACAGACAGGCATTTTCAAGACCTTGCTGATGACTGATGGACCCACTGGAAGATAGTGGAGAGATGCATTCTCAGAACAGGCAGAGTGGCTCAAAGACAAGGCAGGAGTGCTGCCAGTACCCTAGCATGGAGTCCAGACCAAGGAATCCCTGCAGTATGTCACCCATCAAATTGTGTCCAGAAGAACACAGATTCTTAAAGTCCTGTTTGGACTCTAGAACTTCTCCAGTAAGTCAGCTAGAAGATATTACCCTCAATCAATACTGACTGTTTCCACACTTCACTTGTGCAGCTGGCCAAAAGCACAAACATTGCTAAAGCTCTCCAGTGACATGTGCCCTTTGGTCACCCATGCCAGCTACCTTAGGCCTGTATTTAAGTTGTTACAACACTAACACACATGCCAGGCAACAAAACTTCCTTCAAGAAGAGCCATCCACTGATCTGCTCTGCAGGAACCTTAAATTAATCAAGAGAGATGGCAGGAACATATCAGAAGATCCAGAAGTCTCCCAGAGCACACAAAACAAAGCAAAAAGCTCCAGGTCTCTGCATTACTAATTAAACATCGCAGTTTATTTCAAGCCATTCCACCAGCCCTAGGACTGCAAACCTGCCCATTGGTTTAATTCCCTCTGTGAGACTATAACAGCCAAACCAAGGAGATTTTCAGGAACTGCCATCAGCCAGTCTCATTATAAAGAAAGGCATTCTCACCACTTAATTGTTCTCAGATATAAGAGAGCAATTCACTTAAAACATCTAGAGCAACTGCCAAATGAAAACACTGGGTAGTTTCCTAATACCTTCCTTTACTTCTCCTTGGGAAGTGACAGTGGTTATTACACAGTCCTCAGCTGGTTCTCTTTCTAAGCTATTCAATGACCTTTCCCCATGACAAACACTTGAAACATGCTGACAATTAATATTTGGAGTAAGGGACACAAGATCTGTCTCCCAACAACCTTCCAGATGAGTCAGCCTCTGATAGAAGGCATTTCCAAGCTCCTCCCTCAGCATGCTGGTAATCTTTACATTTCTGCTCTCCTTGTTGTGCCAATACCACATTTGACTCAAAAGCAAGACTCAGAATCACTAACAGCTTATTAGTAAAAAAAAAAAATCCTTCCCAAAGACTTAGTTCCAAAGTAACTCAGCTCAGGGAGGAACACACTGATTTAATTATTCTGTACAGTTAAAATGCATCCAAACCCCACAAGGTGCTTTTCAAGGCTCAGTCCACTGCTGGAGTCAACACCCAAAATCATTACATTCCAAGTTCCATTAGTAAATCTAGCTCAAAAAGTCACACAGCCAAATGAAGGCTCTAGAAGCCAGTAAAAGCCACACAGTACAAGTCTGTCACCCCTTTAACTCTGGAGAGTTAACCCAGCTAATCAAATAATTTAGGCTTGCCAGTATAATAGCTTAAGAGAAGAAAAGGTTGAAAGTTAAACCCTCATTACATGTGAAAATGCTGTGACACTGTTTCTGCAACAAGTGCAGTGAAATCTAAGCAGCAGTTAAAAGTTCCTTTCAGAAAACGAGTTTCAGAGCAACTCTGGTGACGTGTCACAGCAACAGAGACCATTCCTGGGACAGAGGGAGAGAGGGTGACTGATGGACAGGGAGCTGTGGCAGCATGGGTGATCAAATTCACTTCTTTTGATGTTATTCTTACTGCCCAGTGTAAGAGCTTGCCCCCTGGTCTCAGTTTTGCAGCAATACTCCTTTTCTGCCCGTGCCCTGCACAGCACTTTCTTCCCCAAGCATGGGCTGGGTGAACAGAACTTGCTCACTCCTTTTCCATGAACTCCTCTTGCCACCTGCTCTAATTACCATGAGTTATCCTGACATTGGCAATTCTTCAGCCTTTCAGCATGATTCTCCTAGCAACAGCTAGTGAGATCTTGGCTGATTTTATCCCTAACTGTTCATATGAACACAGAATCCCTGCAGTAAAGTATCTCCAGGTCTGACCATGGCATGCTCAATATTCCAGCTGCAACATTACTGATAAACACTATAATTACCAAACATTATTCCATAATTAGAAATACTTCAAGATACAATGGGAATTATTTTACTTCTTCAAAGTGTTTAGTCAACATGCCTTAAACCTTCACATTCCCTGCCTGAACCACAGCAGCTGCCAGACCAGTGAAAAGCTCCTGAATGCCCAACTCTGCACAGCAGACTGCTATGGAGGCTCCTCAGGGGCTTCATTCTGTTCTTCTCTTTTTACTCCTGCAGCTGTGGTGAGATCTGCATCCCTGACAATACTCACATGCTTTAACCTCAGTAGCCTGTGCATAATTTTAAATCTAGAAGTTTAAGTTATCTGACAAGCTTATGGAAATGTTCCTCCTGTTCAGAGTCATGCTTCTCATGTGAGGACACTTCTTAAATACAAAGGACCTTCACAAACTCAAGACTACCTAAGACAGGCAGAAGAGCAGAGTTAAAGCCCTCACAATCACAAGAGCCACCTTCCAGCCACCCCTAGATACACATCTGTTTGCAAGGTAACAAAACCCCACTTCTGCCACCACAGCAGGACTTTTAAGAATAAAGAGCTCCTTGTATGTTTTCAGAGAACTTAACCAGCTCCCAGTTTGATGGAGCAGAGCACATTGTCCCCCCTTGGCTTACCAGGTAACACAGCAAGTACCCTGACAACAGCAGTGACAGCTTTTAGGGAGGTTACACTGAGAAGGGGAAAAAAAAGCCTCAAGCCCTCGTTCAGAGGAGGGCATTAACATGATAACAACAAAATTCTCACTAAAAAAAAAAAAGGAGGCATTTAATACATATATTTGCTGAAGAAGCAAACCCTTCCCCTGCCCAGCTTACTTGTGGACACCTCTGCATATGTCTTTACATGCCTATATAGATATTACACACACACAGAGACATATTAAGCACTGAGCAGTTTTGAGACTGGAGACAAATCATCATATTTCTTTAGCTGAAACACTGGTGAATATGAGTTTAGGGGAGTTTCTTAACCAAATTACATTCAAAGGTACTTCCTGTAGCACATTTATACTAATAGCACATGCAGCAGATTAAGATTTTTTAATTTTATAATTCAATCAACTAGTTAACTTTACAACAAATCAAGCTAGCAGCATATTAAAATTTATACATGGACTACCTTAGCAAAAATAAGAACCATTGGCCTTTATAAAACAATTCCTAAAGTAATTACTGACAGAAACATGTCAAATAAATGAAGGTTAGGACTGTTCTTTCACTGCTGAGACATACAGATCTCCCTCAAACTAAGCCCTTCCTCTGTACCACAAAGGCAAACCTCTGTGCTGCCAGGTAACAATGAAAAGCAATTCAGATACCCCAATTAAAACAACCCAAAGCCAATCAACCATAATTGTACATGTTTATGTTGGCCTCAACCACGAGTCACACCTACAGCATTTCACTCCAACGCGCATTTCCCCTGGAGTGCCTGTCACTCCAGCTAATTACCGTTCCTTACAACACAGAAACTGCGGGAGCCTCACCCTGCAGCCCGCGGTGAGCCCGACAAAGAGCCGTTCCCACACCGGCCCTCCAGCGAAGGGGCTGTGGAAATCGGGAGCCCCGACACCCCCTCCTCGGCCTGCCCGCCCTGCGGCCCCCCAGCCCAGGCCCAGGCGCCCACCCCC
>NW_008589601.1:0-1092 GCF_000691845.1 Merops nubicus
GGCGCAGTCGGCTGTCTCCGCTGCCACGCGGGTGTCTCCGGAGCCGGTCGGCTGTCTCCGGAAACACTCGTCTATCTCCGCTGTCAATCGGGTCTTTCGGAGCCGGTCTGCTGCCTCCATACACAATCGAATGACTCCGTTAGACACTCGACTGTCTCAACACATTCCCCGCTGTATCCGCAGCCACTCGGCTGTCCCGCTGTCAATCGGCTCTCTCCGGAGCCCCTCGGTGCTCTCGGAAGCCAGTCGGCTGTCTTCGCAGCCTCTCGCTTGTCTCCGCAGTTACTCCGCTATTTCTGGAAACTCGGCTGTCACCGCATCTTCTCGGCGCTCTTCGGAGCCGGTCGGCTGTCTCCGTAAACAATCGAATGTCTTCACAGACATTCGGCTGTAAGCATTGACACTCGGTGCTGCCCGTAGTCAGTCGGCTGTCTTCGGAGACACTCGGGCGTCTCCGGAGCCGGTGGGCTATCTCTATACACAGTCGGATATCTCCGTAGGTTCTTGACTGTTTCCGCTGGTATTAGGGTGTCTCCGCTGGCATTCGGGTGTTTCCGGAACCACGGCTGTCATCGGAGCTGGTCGGATGACAATCACAGCCCGTCGGCTGTCTCCGGAGCCGTACGTTTCTCTCCGGAGGCCCTCGGTAATCTCGGGAGCCAGTCGACTGTCTTCGCAGATACTCTTTTGTCTCCGCAGTTACTCCGGTATTTGTGGAAACACTCGGGTGTGTCCGAATGGCTCCGCAGACACTCGGCTGTTGCCGTTGACACTCGGCAATTTCCGTATTCAGTCGGCTGTCTAGGCAACCACTCGGGAGTTTCAGGAGCCAGTAGGCTGTCTCCGGAAACGGTCGGCTATCTCCGGAGACACTCGTGTGTCACCGCAACCTCTCGGCTCCCTCCACTGCAACTCGACTCGCCCCCGTGCGGCTCGGCTATCTCCGGAGTGGCTCGGCTATTTCCGGAGACACGTGTGTCACCGCAAGCGCTCAGCTCTCTGCACTGGTACACGGCTGTCTCCGGAGCCGCTCGGCTATCTCCGGAGACAGACGTGACGTGCGGAAACAGACTCTATAACGCAGAAGGCTAT
>NW_008589602.1:0-332 GCF_000691845.1 Merops nubicus
CGTCACCGGCCAAGTCCCTCACGGGAGATTGGAACTGTGCTTAAAAGACCTCCGCACTCACTTTGGAACTAAATTCCGTCTCAGCCACACTCACACACACACACAGGTGACCGAATCCCAACCAACCGAATGGTACACGCCTTTAAAACTTACGACTCCGTCGTCTTCGATCGGGTCTTCGCACGCTCAGAATTATGGGCAAAATGAGCCGCTGCAGCCGGCAAGGGAGCTCAGAAAGTAAGAGAGAAAAAAAAGAAGGATCCAATTCTTTGCTTCCTCTGTTCAGGTTCAGGATGGCGTCAGTCCCGACACAATCAGGGGCCACCAAATGC
>NW_008589603.1:0-2129 GCF_000691845.1 Merops nubicus
AAAAAACCTTTAAAAAGCTTCACTAGCAGGGATTTGCAGTTGACAAAGCAGAAAGGAAGACAATAGTGATGGACCTGGGAACACTTCTGAGCTCCTCAATCCAGGTAGCCCACCTGCCTCCCCCCTGTCCCACACACACCTGGGTTTCTCTTGGAAGAAAGACCAGAGAAAAGCTGCAAGGTGTCCCAGCCAGGTCCCAGTTCTGAATAGAAGCAGTTGCAGGGGTGTGGGGTGCCCCACAGCAGATCCTGCCTGTTCTGTCTAGATGCAGCCAGAGGACAAGATCCACTGACAGAAGAGAGGAGGGTTGGGATTTTTAATAATCTGTCTCCTCACCAGTCATATAACATTGAGGTGGAGAGGACATTTGATTGACATATGTTAGTGTTTAAAGCTCCACAGTGAAAATATAGAGGTAGTCCTGTTAGATTCAGAAGCCCAGTGAAACACTACTACCAACTTAGCCAGTTACCTAATCTGACATCATGAGCCATTAATAGTTATGTTTTCTGTTCTATTCTTAGCCAATTGTGCAGTCACCTTACAGTAGTCCTATCTCATCCATATTTCTCTCGCTGAAAAAGTCATGTGGAACCATATCAGATGTCTTACAGAAGCCAACATACTCTGTGCCTGCCTCATTTCTCTAGCCACGAAGTCTTATCTTATTGAACGGGTCAAAGACTATCTCTTTTTCTAGTTTTTATGAGTGCATGTTGTTTCTGCTGATTATTTTGTTTTCCACAAAGTGTGCTTAGAAGAACTACTTTGTTCGCCTACCTGAAGCTAAACAATCGATTTTAATTTTGTTTTTTTTTCTTATCCCCAGAGCCTGTGTTTATAAAAAGGGTGCCATTCTTGGCCTCTTTAAAAAAAGTGTTGCAGGGTATTTATCAAGGACCATTCTGATACAATTTGCACTAATTCCTTCCATTTCACCTCTACAGAGAATATGATTCAGCCTTGTCCTTTCAGTATAGTCAGTGTATCAAGATATGCTAGATGTGCTTACCCCCATTCCAGCTCCTATTTATTTTATACAAGGGGCTAGATTCTGGGTTAACAGAAGAGGTCGATACACTGATGAAGCTTTACAGAATTCACAACAAACTGATCTCCCTTCCTACGATGGCTTTAAGTGATACAGAGAATATGATTCAGCCTTGTCCTTTCAGTATAGTCAGTGTATCAAGATATGCTAGATGTGCTTACCCCCATTCCAGCTCCTATTTATTTTATACAAGGGGCTAGATTCTGGGTTAACAGAAGAGGTCGATACACTGATGAAGCTTTACAGAATTCACAACAAACTGATCTCCCTTCCTACGATGGCTTTAAGTGAAATTGAAGAACAATTTTTTGTCAGGTTGACAGTTTTCATCTTCCTGGCTATAATTTTCTCTCACTTTTGTTGAGCAATGACTGATTTTAATTACTCCTTGTCAAAGTCCTTTTATGCCTCACCCTTTTATGCCTCTCCCTCCCCCATCAGGATCACTTTGTCTCATTTCAGTGTTGTCTCTGAGCAAACTTGTGCCAACCTTGTCAGCAAGTCCCGTATCGCTTTCAGAATAAACAGAAACAACATTGGACAGGGAGAGGGATTCCCATTGCCTCTTTCCATTACGATTGCTTTCAATTCAGATCTCAAAATCCCAGAACCTAGAAACTACCAGCTTGGCTAAGACAGTCCATGGGGTTGTATGTATAGTTGTAGCATTGTGATTATTGCTCTAATCACCGTGAGGTCTGAATTATTGGCAAAATTTTGGCTTAATCCCATTGTTCCTCATCAGCCTTACACATCCTAAGTTCTTCCAGGAGTGCATGTGACAGCATTAACTTAATGTGTGTGGCAGCATCTTCTGAAAAATCACTAAGTGGGCTCTGCAAGGACCATGGAAGCATGAGCTCAGAAGAGAACTGCTAACACTGTTTCACCAGCAGCAGAATGATGAATGACCTCTGACCATATCTAAGGAACTGTGACCTGGAGTTACAGTCCCTGCACTGACAATAATAACATAGAAAAGTAATGTCTGAAGAACTGATAGTTTAAAAAAGATGCTCAAAATGGTTTCTCATATAATGGAAATATCAGGACAAAAGAGAGTGTATATATATATATA
>NW_008589604.1:0-625 GCF_000691845.1 Merops nubicus
ATAAATACACTGGAATAGTGACTTAAAGAACCTCACCATGGTCAACAAGAAAAAAAAACAAACCAACCAACAAGTAACATTTGTTTCAGAATTGTCCTTGACAGTATACAAAGTGAGATAAGGCTCATTCTAGCCAAAATAACAACTCACTTCAGAGGATGAAAGCAGAGCCAGACACACACATGGTGCCTGAAAACACTGTGTAAGCTGAGCTCTCCTAAACACTTTTTTGCCACCACTGAGTTCAGAAACAAAAATGCAGTCCTGAATTCTGTTTTTCTTTTCTACTTTTAACCAAAGATCACTCCTAAGCAAACACAAGATCTCTTTACACCTGACTGATGAAGTTTAAAACATATCAATAGCCACAATATTTGTAATACATGATACTTGCTCTGAATTGTGCTTTAATTCTTATTTCACCATTGACTCAAAGCAACTGATGTTCTAAGTCCATAGTATTTAACTTAGCTACCAGAAGTACAATTGTTGGTATCCCTGCAACCCACCACTTGCACACTTCCACTCAGCAATACTGTCAAGAGTGGCGTTAGCAACAACATCAAACTGGTGAGCTAGAAGTGGTAAACTCCTTGCTACTGGAAATTTAGTAGGTTCCTTGCTA
>NW_008589605.1:0-210 GCF_000691845.1 Merops nubicus
TCATCGGGGGCCCGGAGGTAAAAACCCCCCCCGGCTGCGTGTGTGTCCCCTGGTGGCTTTGTCCCCTCCCTCAAACTGTCCTTTTTCCAGGGTGACGCCGGGCTGACGGGCAGGAAGATCATCGTGGACACCTATGGGGGTTGGGGGGCCCACGGGGGGGGTGCTTTCTCAGGCAAGGACTACACCAAGGTGGATCGCTCGGCCGCCTAC
>NW_008589606.1:0-200 GCF_000691845.1 Merops nubicus
CCAGAGCCACACTTTGTCCAGGCGCTGCCCTACGGCCCCTACGTCTACTTCTTCTTCAGAGAGGTCGCCGTGGAGCTCAGCGCCCTGGGCAAGGTGGGCACAGGGTGGGGGGCACACGGGTGCCCGTTGCCTTGGCATCGAGGTGGGGCAGACCCCGGTGCCCCTCACGGGGTGTCTGGCCACACGCTGGCGGCCACAGC
>NW_008589606.1:216-585 GCF_000691845.1 Merops nubicus
CCGGGTGCCAGGCTGAGGTCCCGAAGCCCCTGGCTGCCCAGGTGCCAGTGCCAATGCCCGTGGGGCACTGGGTGCTGGCACCCATGGGTGTCTGGGGCTGATGCTTGAGGGTCCTTGGGTGCTGGCACCTGTGGGTGCCCTTGGGATGATGCCTGAGTGGCTGGGTGCTGATGCCCAGAGGTCCCTGGGCGCTGGCATCCATGGGTGCCCATGTGCTGATGCCCATGTGTCCCTTGGTGCCCATTGGTGCCCATATGCCAGTGCCCATGAGTCCCTGGGCACTGACACCCATGGGTGCCAATGTGCTGGTGCCCACGGGTCCCTGGCCACTGACCCCCATGGGGGCCCATGCGCCCGTGCCCACGGGTC
>NW_008589607.1:0-10037 GCF_000691845.1 Merops nubicus
TTCTATGATTCTATGATTCTATGTTTACTTGATTGTTTGGTAGCAAAATGTAAACTAAGGCACATATACCAGGATCTGGATGGTGGATAAAACATAGATACAGAAGGGTGTACACATTCCAGATATTTGGAATGGCAGGTGTTACAACTTTTGAACCTATTTCTTATATTCTTGATTAAGTTTTTTATGTAAGTTTTTATTTATTCTGCCACAATCCTCAGTTTCATTTTTCTTCTTTTCCTTGGCTGCTATTTGTGGTTAGAAAGCTTCAACCCATTTGGCTGGCAGATTTCTCAAGGTCCTCAAAATCGCAATAAAAATTATAATCAAAATTAGTATCAAATTTCACTACAGGCAAGCAGAGGAAGGGAAGAAATAGATCACTGGGCTTCACCTGGACATTATTTAGGCAGTTCTGGTAAAAATGGTATAAACTCATGTTCACTCTCCATGGCACTCCAATAAGGTTACAGAGAACAAATTTATTGTTTCATTTGAGAACCATCTAATGTAAAATTGTTGTAGGAAATCATAAGTCTAGTTGCAAGGAAAAAAAAAAAATGGGCAGTTTGACTTTAAATCACAAGAGATAATTTCTGTATGTAAACCATACATCAGCAGTAAAAGTTTCTAAGGAGACATTTTACAGTTGAATAGATGTCTTAGTCAACGCCAGATACTAAATCTCAAAACAGCTTCCTCACACAATTTTGCTGCCTTGTGTTGGTTTTCGTCATTATTCCCTTTTCAATAGCCTTGTGTGCAATAACCATTAAAAATGCATAGTTGGTGCAGCTGACGTAGGTCAATGCCAGAAGTGTGTTTTTCATGCAGACACATATATTTTACAGACAGTGGGGCCATTTTGTTGAGGAAGTAAAAGCAGCAATTTTTGTATCTCAAGTGTAAGCAAGTAATAGGGTCCTCTTGTGCTGACAACTCTTTCTCATTTCAAAATTGAACAAAAGTCTTCTCTAGTCTGCCTATGGGTTTGGAGTCCACTGTTACTGAATCTGAACAGCACTAACAGCTCCAGGTGCTTTGCTTTGGTTCATTTATTCATGAACGCCGAAGAGCTGTCATTTGTGGGGCCCTTACATTATTTTATAGAAGAATGATTTGGTGTGTCAAGCATGTCATCATTAGAAATATTTGTCATTTTACATCATCTCTTTTAATACATTTTGTATTAAAAAAATGTCTGAAAGGTAGAGCAGACAAGTAAATAGTAATATTCTGAATGACTGAATGGTTGTTTCAGAAAAAGACTCAGTGAAAAGAAGATAGAAGGAAAGGCAACTGAACGGTGCAGAAGTTATTTTCTCTGGAAAATTTTGTACTTGTTTTAAGCACAAACAGTGAGCAAGTAGTCTGCATTTGAGCTGGTATTGGTTTTACGGCCACCACTGATTAGGACTGAGCACCTGCACATAGCTAACAAATGCACCTTTTGCTTCTGCAGTCCCTGTATTAATACCTCCCATTATATCCATCCATTTTTTAAGTATCACTTCTTAATAGATTTTCTTCTTGTAAGAGAGAGGTGACACATGCATAAGGTCCCCTTATGTTCTCAGGTTCTGTTCCCTCAATTATTTTGGACTTATATGGGCTTACGTCAGAAAAGTGAAGGAAAGAGCAGTCAATTTTCTGCTTTTTAATTGTCCAAACGAATTGTGGAGAAACAGAGATAAATTTCTCAAGTGTTCCTCTGGATGTCATTATCACTGAAAAAAACCCCTATTATTTCTCTGTGTCAGAGGTATCTTCTAATTTATAAGTAATGAGAAATATTTTTTGGATCTATGGCAGTAAATTCTAAAATTTGTTAAGTAAAGGAACATTGTTCAGTAACTTTCTTCGACAGCAATAGAAATGTTTCTGCCATTCAAGCATGAAAGGTATAAGGATTAAGAAGAGAGGGTCAGGTTGCTGGGGTGGTAAAATAGGTATGTTTCACTGTGAGAACCACAGAAAATATTTCCATGAAATCTACATTTCAGCTTTTAACCAATGTTATGCTATGACCTTTATAACATATCTATTTTTTAACAATGAGACAAAAGCTTTTCTGGACAATTAAAAATGTCTTGAGCATGTTTACTGGAAGATATTTTCCCTTGGCAAGCCTGCTCTGTAATTAAAATTGAAAAAAAAAAAAAATCAAACCCAACAATCCAACAACTTGTCCATTGTAATTCTTACATTTTCTCCTCTGTTCTTTCTATATGTAAAATGGTTTTAACACACGAATAATGTTTTCATGTGGTTATGTTTCCACACATTAGCCTTTTGTTTTGCTTTGATACTACAGCAAATCACTAGCTAAAGTTAATTTCAAAGTATATAATTCTTGTGTACTCCTTCTGGCACTCAATCTCAAATAAATATAAGAGTGTGCCATGTAGGCAAAAGGCAATAAATAAGTAGAATTAATTTCTTGCAGCTTTCTGAAGGTTGCGTGAAAGACCTGCTCACTATGGACTGAAGAGGTCATAAAACTTGAATAAAACTTCATAAAAGAAAGCTGAGCTATTCTCTTCCACCTCATTCAAGCTCTAACAAAAATCAAAGTGGTAGGGAGCAGGTGGAATAGTATTCCTCAGCAGAGGACATGAAAATGTTTCATTCTGTTTTGGTTGCTCTATGCCAAACTAGAATTTAATAGGTCTATTACTTGCTATTTGCTGTGGTATAATGCTACCACAGAAAACAAACAAACAAACAAACCAATTGGGCAAAACACTTTCTTCTTAGGAAAATGCATTCATTTTTATGTATGCTAGGTGGAAATGAAGTGCTTTTAAATCTCAGTGGGACTGAAAGTGTGACATCTCACAAAATTTCAGCTTACATGTCTGAAATACCTTCTGCTGTGTCTCATGACCTAGGTCTCTGTCTTCACAGTAACTGGCTACACTGTTTTAAGCTGAAGAGGTGACAAAATTTCAGAAGGAAAAAGAGCCAATTAAGATGAAGATGAAATACAGAAAGAAAAGGTCTAAAAGTACATCTCGAGAGATCAACCCTCTTGCCCAAGCTGGAGCTGTGTTTTCATTCTGTAAAGTGGTGTGACAGCAAATAATCTCCTCTTAGCTCCAAGACAGCATTATTCTGCCTTTTTTTATTTTTCTTCTAGCTGCAAACCACCTGAATTATAGCAAGGCAGCAATGAATAACCCATGATTTACCAACTGCCACACAACTGGGAAAAATAAAAGCCCAAATGTTCTAATGCTGAACATTTACTGTCATTTGTTGTTTACACTTTGCTTGTTTTTAATTTAAAAAATTAATTTATTTACTTGTTATATTTATAATGCAGTAATTCATCGTGGCATTTTCTGAAACACAGTACAGTATCCAAAAATAGTTAGCAATTAGTAGACCTCAAAGTGTTCTGATTTTTTTTTCTTTTTTTCCTGAGATTATCCATGTAGTCCAAGTGCTCTGCTATCTTCAATTTTGCAAGCCTTAGCTTTAAATTACTATTCTGTGTGGCAAGACAAGAAGGGAATGGGAAGAAACCCAAACTCTAACACATATTTATTTGCATTAGGTTAAATATAATAAAAAATGAATTTAATTTGAAGGAGCAGAGGATTGTAATAATATGTTCTTGTGAAAAATAGAATGAGTTTTCAGCCAGGCTCTTGCCTCAGTTAAATCCATATACATTTACAGTGCTTCAAGCTTACATAATGTCTTCCCTGTTGACTACAGTAACAAATGTGTTGACAAGATACACAGGCCTTTTTACATGAAGTCTTTTTCTTCTGAAAGGATACTTCATCAGATGTAGTCTTACTGCTCACTTTTTTGGTTTAGGAGCATGTGCCAAGAATCCAATAATTTGATTTTCCCCTGTTTGCCTTTGAGCTATGTGGCTTCATGTCTTAAGAGTGGTGTGAGCACCAAATGTTGCCTTTGGGTTACTGTGAAGCATTGTGTGAATGGTTGTGTTGTATGTCATAGCTCTTATTAACTTTAGTGCCACTGCTAATGTTTTAATGTATGCGTATATATGCCTTGAGGGAGTAGTTTGTGTGTTTTACTAGCGTGATACACAAAAATACTCTCTTCCTTTTGCCTCTATTATAAATTAATACATGCCATCAAGGGACCTCTTATGATGTAAAATTGTTATCTTGTGAATGGTGATGAGATCTCACGAAAGTGCAGCTGAGCAGCTACCCATCCTATGAACAAAACAAAATTCTCTGCCTTCTAGCCCCTGTTGGCTTACATTAATTTGTTATGAATAATTCACATTCCTTCATCACAGTTATTATTCCTTCCTTCATCTTCTGTTTGGCAGTTTTAAAAAGCATACCCTCTGTTGTGGTGGGGTGATCCCAGACAAAACCTCTCCTCCCCTGCCAGGGCTTGCCAGCACTGGGCAATGGCTGAATGTCCCTGTGCCCAGCTGGGATGTCACACCTGACAGGGAAGGGTCTTGCTGGGTTCATAAACCTGCCCACCCATAACTCCTGAAGTAGAGTTTTAATTAAGAAGCTAATTGGTTAATCAGGATCCTGCCTGATCAGAGCCTGTGTTGCAGAGTGGATCAGTTGCCTGGCAACAATACCTGCCAAAATGAGGAGTTTTTGTGCTTCTGCTCATGTTCGATGCAGGCTCTTATCTTGTGAGAGTTTGGAGGAGGGAGCTGCTCACCTGGTGAGCCTCTTCGTCTTTCTTCACCAGGCTGAAAGTACTGTGGGGCAAACATCAAAGGGTTTCCAACTCTGACTGTGATTTTAAGGCTTCTAAAATTCAGATGCTTTTTTGAACTTTTTGAGGTCTCACTTTTGCCTTGTAGCCCAAACAAGTCATTCCCTACCTTCCCTCTCTTCTCTTGACATGCATTCCCCTCCCTTTCTAAATCAAATCTACTTCCATTGACTAATATTTTTTTCCTCAGCAGGCTTCTCCTTATTCAATTTCTTCTAAAAAGTTGACCAAATCCCCCTTCATTTTGGTGACACTTAAGCGGGAAAGGTTTGGCTCTCTGTCAGCCCATCTGTGTTGTTCAGCTGGTATCTCCATTCAGGGTTTGCTTTACCTTGTGCACCCCAGAATGTGTTACTGTCCCAGAGAAAAAACAGCAGAGCTCAAGGTTGAGGACTCAACTTACCACAGGCTGAGTTTGGCTTGAGATTTTTTTTTTCTTGAGGGTTGGGAGTTTTTTTTGAGAACTGAAAGAGCAAGTCTGTTGTGATTGGTTTGGAAGCCTTTCTGTTTCTCTAAAGGACTTACAAATCAGTGGAGTTTTGGAAGTGTCAGACATCAAGCCTGAAGCAAAGGATAGCTCTTCTTGAAGATGAGTAGAAATCTCATTTTGCTAGTTTGAGGCAACTTAGAGTTGCATAAATATGGTCTTGGGCATGTTAATAGGTTATCAGGGTTTTTTTCTCCAATACAGTGGGCCAAGTGCTTTCTATTTTTGGAGGCCGAGCACTTTGATTAAAAAGCCCTTCTTATGGCACATCACTTTGCCAGTTTGCTTAAAAAAAAAAAAAAATCACTCTTGTTTTGATCATTTCTGTCCTGTGCGAGTGGGATTTTCAAAACCTAGGCATTTCTAGATGTATGCTTATATATGTGTATACTTCCAGAAATACTTTTTAAATCCTCCTCCCATAACTATTCCTTGTGTTCTGTAGCTTGGACACTCAGCTTTTACTGTTGTGTTAACAGCTTATTCTGACTAGGAGGTCTTTAACTAGACCACACATTTTTTTCTCCATTTACTAGGAAGGGGAATGACAGGACACTGACATTTATTTATTCATCTCTTTATGTACTCTGTCATGTGGAACTATTGTATTGTGGCTTACTTGTTTTTAAGAGTAAAACTATTGTGATACATAATGCTCTTCAGTAAGCTGTATGGGAAGAACCCATTTTTTCTCATTTTTTTGCATCTTAATGAAATACAATATCCAATACCTGGTGGAACAAACAAATTACACTTTTGCACCACATTTTGTTTCTAAGGCCAGTGTAGGCTGCACTCTAATATCTTGCTTCTGATTCTGGTAAGATGAATCCCTCAAATCCATTCTCTACTTTGTTGCATCTTGAGGCAATTTGCTGTAGAGCAATTAAACTGTCTTTTTGCATGGAAACTAAGACTTATTTGACAAGCTCTGTGCCTGTCATCCTGAGACCATGTAACCTAATCTGGTTTTGATCTTTCAGAAAGACTGTGCTGAACTGGACAAGGCACTAGCCAGATTAATTAATGTGATTTGTAAAATGAGGAAATAGATTAGGATCAGGAACTCCATAAGGAAGGAGTTTATGGCAGAGGATATCAGAAGGTGGATCACACAAAGGAAAAATTATGTCTCGTTTTATTTGGAACAGAGCAATAACAGAGGACAAAAACACATCCCCTGTATAATGTTGAAAACACTGCATTCCTTTTAAAGGAGATTGTGATTATCTTTTAAGTGATCCAGACACCAGAGTTTATGTTCACTGTCAGCCTGAAACTGTTAGATTTTATCAGAAAACATTTGAATGCAATTTTTTATTCGTTAACTAAATTGCTGATACATACAGCAATGGACTTTATAAATAGTACTATGGGGTGTAATGAGTTCTTAAACAGACAAAAAGGCTGAGGAAAGCTGAAGTTCATTCTTTGCATTTAGAAGACATCATCCTTACTAGAGTAGTGTTTTCTTACAATTTATCACCAAACTGCTGTTTGCAAGTCTCTGTACTAGTTGACCTCAAACCATTGCATGAGGTGTTGTGAGAACTCTTCATGGGATAAGGTTTGCCAGGCATTTGGTAAAGGATTTGTACTTATGGATTCAGAAATCTGGAGCAGTGAGACTCTAGCAGCTGCTTAAGCAGCTTAGGTATGGAAATACATCTTTCATCTGCTAAGATGATGGTCATTGTGCATATCATCTTTGTATTACAGTAGAAATCAGAAGGGCCAAGACCTGTATTTGCGCTGCAGCAACCCCATGCAAAGCTATAAATTTGGGAAGGAGTGGCTGGAAAGCTGCCTGGCAGAAAAGGACCAGGGGGTATTGGCTGGTATTCGACTGAACAGAAGTCAGCAGTGTGCCCAGGAATTCGTGTGCCTAGGAATTAGGAATAGTGTAGTCAGGAGGACTAGGAGAGTGATTGTCTCACTGTACTCAGCACTGGTGAGGCTGCACCTTGAGTACTGTGTTCAGTTTTGGGCACCACAGGAAAAAAAAGGAGACAGGTTCTGTAGAGGGTGCAAAGAAGAGCAAGAAAGCTGGTGAAGGGTCTTGAGGATAAGCCCTGTGAGGAGCAGCTGAGGGAACTGGGGTTGTTTAGGCTGGAGAAGTGGGGGCTGAGGGGAGACCTTATGGCTGAAAGGAGGTTGTAGGGAGGTGGGTATTGGCCTCTTCTTACCTGCTGCACCTGACAGGACCAGAGGAAATGCTATTAAGTTACACTAGAGGAGGTTTAGGTTAGACATTAGGAAAAACTTCTACACCAAAAGGGTGATCTAACACTGGAACAGGCTTCCCAGGGAAGTGGTTAAACCACCATCCCTGCATGTATTTAAAAGCCATCTAGATGCCATGGTGATTCTGTGAAATTGCACAAAATGATACATAAAAAGTCTATGTATGATGTAAAGAAGTCTCTGCGTGTGTATAAATGTACAACTATGGAAAATGTATGTCTATACACATATACAGGTCTATATGCACTCCTTTTTTTTCCCACTTAAACAACATAGTCTAACAGTACGCCAAACAACCCTAATGCTCAGATGTATACTCAGGTTCAAGAGAATTATGCTGTTTGGAGAATGGAACAAAGCACAGCACAGGCAACACAGAATCATAGGGCGGCTGAGTTTGGAAGGGTCCTCTGGAAGTCATCTGGTCCAACCCACAAGCTCAAGAGGGCGACCTAGAGCTACTTTCCCAGGACCATGTCCAGGCAGCTTTTGAATATTTCCACGGATGGCGACTCCATCACCTCTCTGAGCAACCTGTGCCAGTGCTTGGTCATCCTCTAAGTGAAAAAGTGTTTCTTGATGTTCAGGAGGAAGGGTCAACTCATTTGACCTGCTGGCAATACTTTGTATAATGAAGTCCAGGATACTGTTCACCTTTTTTGTGGCAAGGGCACCATGCTGACATGCTGGTTCCATCAGGACCCCAGGTCCTCTTCTGCAAAGCTGCTTTCTGTTATTATTTCATATCACCTGCTTCTTAAAGACCTCTCCCAGAAATGACAGGTGATGGTATTTTGGCTAGACTGCTGTATTGAACTTCTGTGAGAGTCACTTCTTATCTGTTCAACTTCTAAACAGGTAGTAGGGAAGAGAATGGTTTTAGCTTTGTTGCTTAGGGCCCTTATATTAGATGGCATTTAATTAGGTGTCTAATTAGATTGCTTAAACATACAGATTCTGTGGGCTGCCATGTGAAAATAGGCTCCTTCACACACCTTAGTGCTTGTGGATTTTAAGAGAAAAGGGTCTGTTGTGCCTGCTGCTTCTCCATGGTTCAATATGGATGACAAAGTAGTGGAAAAAAAATGTTTCATGTATTCTTATGGTGGGAATGCTCTTCTCCTTCTTTCTAGGCATGTATTAATGCACTATTTTGCTGGACATAGCAAACTTGTGGTAACCTGAATCCTAACTCTTTTTCATTAAGAGATCCTAACAAAAAATTTATAATTTGGTCATCTAAACCACAGCATGTGTTTTTCCATGAGGGTCGTATGTGATGGGCACTATGTTGTGCAGACAGTTGCAGAATGTGCCTAATGGTAGAATTTGGTGAAGTTATTAGGGGTTATGAAGCTTGGTATTACACAGAGCACAGTAGAATGACTTATGTATTGAGTAAAATTGTTGTGCTTCAGGGTAATAAAAGTGTGAGCATTGGTAATAGCTTGAGTGTGCCATTTGCAACATAACAGTTTTATGTCATTGTTAACTTAAAATGGTTTAATTCTGATTTCTTAGCACTCTCATTTAACTTTCATATAATGTATACTAATGCTCTCTAATTCTCTTCGTATAATCCAAAATTGAGGAAACAAATTCCATGAGAGAGCTAGAGAGTATTTAGCAGCCAGTCAGAAACCTGACCTGAATATTATTTGCATTTAAATATTTCAAGACATACACAATTGGAGCATAACAGAATTCTTGAATTAGAGAATTTAAACTCTGTAGGCTCTTAGACCCATTTCTGCTAAGCATGAAATAGGGTGCCAGGAACCTTATCAATGGCCATGGCAGCATGCCTTCATTTGTCTTCACTTTTAACACTTGGAAACACATGTTGGAACAATGTGTCATTTAGAGCTGGGTGAAATACTCAGTGCTCACTCTCCCGGGAGCCAGACGTGGAAACAGAAAACTGCTTTGTGCACGATTTTGGACAGGGATTTCAACAGAGACCTCCCACTTTCGATGAACTGAGATGAACTCCCCAGCAGTCCCTGGGCTCAGCGAGGTGGAGCATTTTCAATACTTAGGGGTTTGTGTCACTTTGCATAGAAACCAAAGAGTCATTAAATTACTCTAAAAAGCGACTCCCTAGGTTTCTCTAAACTGCTGATTAGGACACTCTCCTCCAGCTGCTGAGATAATTCTTCATGCAAAGGCAAAAATGTTAACTTGGGCATCTTTCACCAATGGAGAAAGCACAGGGACCTGTGGTTCCCATAGCCTGGTTTGGCAGGTAGAGGTTTAGAGAAGGAATTGTGAAAAGAAGTCTGTTTGCCCCCCAAGAGACCCATGTGCCTCAGCACACTGTGCTGTAGCTGGAGGTATCAGGATCCTCTGTCCCACTGCTGGGACTCTGGTGCGAGCAACCCCCAAGGCACCACCTCACACACCAGGTAAGAGGGCAAGGGTCCCTGTGCCACTATCTGTTCCTGAGGTGACTCCTGTTCTTTCTCTCTGCTGCCCAGGGTGAAATATTCCAGTCAGAGCCCAACTGGACATTCTGGGTTGGGTAAAATTCTTCCTACCTCTGCTTTCTTTCATTAATGCAAGATAAAGAGAAAAT
>NW_008589608.1:0-4754 GCF_000691845.1 Merops nubicus
AACCGGCCTCCCCAGCGGCCGGTGTTTATAAAGCAGCGAAGCCAAGCAGACCACAAAGCGCTGGTTTGGCTTCGCTGGCCCCCGCGCCAGTGGGGGTAATGGGCTGGAACGAGGAGCTGATCCACTCAAGTGACCAGCCGCCAAGAGCAAGGGAAGGACACCGCGTCTCCCTGGGGGAGAGGGGGGTGGGCAGCCTGCGATGCGGGGGATGTGGGCATCCCGGGGAGCCATGGGGCTTCCTGGCTGAGGGTTGCTCTTGGCCCTGCCAGACGTCGTGTGCTGCTTCTCTGCACCTCCTCCTCTGTGTAAGCCCTGAAGAAGAGCCGGCCCCACTGTGCTCCTGCTGCCATTGCCCAGCCTCTGGTGTCTGTCCCAGCAGCCTGCTGAGGACACTTAGCAGAGCGTGACCAAAACCTGCCTTATCACGGGCCACCTAGGACCAGAAACAAACTCGTGGCATGGGGGAATTTCCTAGAAAAGCCTGGCAGCTCCCAACACAGGAACTGCCACTGGCTGGAACTGCCACTGGCTGCTCAAGCCCCTGCTCCCTTCCTGCCCGCTCCAGCTTATTTGCTCTTGAAGCTCATCTGGCTCTTGGGAAAGCCACCAGAGATGTTGGTTCACCCCGGTGACCTGCACGTTTCCCAGCGTGACAGATAAAATCACTCACACCTCTGCTTCTCACACTGTCCCACACCTGGGCTGCTCACAGAGATGTTTGCCCTCTCTGCCTGCTCCCCAAGGACACTGACTTCTGTCTCAAGCAGAGCCCTTGGGTTCTTTCTGGACAATCATTTACTTGCCAATAAATGTGATTCCTTGGGAGGAAGGAGAGAGCACAAGAAAAAAACGTTTGTTCACTGGGCTCACATTTGGTTGGCCCTTTGATCTAGATAGAGGAGGATTTAACTTTAAAAAGTCATGCTTTATTACCTTTTTTCAGTGTTTCTCTTCAAGTGATGTTTAACAGTGAGGGCTGAAAAAAGGGCTGAGGAAACCCAGACCTAATTGAACTGTTTGATCTCCCAACACACCACCGTTCTCTCCCTCCCAAGTGGAAAGTTTGTTTGCCATTCTGCTGAGCCAGCCAAAAAAGGTTCTGTTTTGGATTGACTCAGGTGCTTTGCTTTCAGGACACTCCTCAAGGACCTGTAGAAGCAACGAGTCACCTTTGATGCTGGGCAATGCCCAGAGAATCACCTGTGCTGCGTGAAGGCTTCTGAGCCTCCCCATATTATCATGCTCCAGTGCCCTCTCCGCCCCACATGCCTAAAGGCTACTGGTAGTGGCTGCTGCTTTGCCCACTAATTCTGGAGACCAAGCCATGCTGGGCAAAGGGCTCCATGGTCCATCTCCAGGCAGTCATCTGAGAAGGGAGGGAGCTGCAGGAAGGGAAAGGGGCCTCTGGGAGGGTTGGCTCTATTTGGGTGTTAAAGTCTCCAGAGGTGGCTTTGGCCTGGGTGAAGCTGGATGTGGGAGGTCATTGGTGCCTCCTGGGAAGGCAACTTCTTCAGTTCTTTGTCTTGATGGAAGAGAATTTGATCTTCCACCCTTCTGCTCGCCAGGGAGTTAGGCAAGCCAGCATGAGCTCCAGGGTAAATCCAGCCAGGAGCAAGGATTGCTGCCAGCTGCACGTGAGCTAGCCCAGCCTCACCCCCCTCCCTTGGAGATGTTCTGGTATTGCCTGGTTTTACCTCGTTCTCCCCACTCCAATGAATCCTTGGAGCTGCCAGGAGATAAAGGAGGGAAAGGTGAAGGTAAGCAGGGACTGTCAGGCCAGCACCCACAATGCTGCAGACAATGGAGATAGTGCTTCCAGTCCTGCCCTCCCATGGGCGCCTCCAGACCACCAGGGTCCTCTTTGGAGCACCTCCTGCCTTTGTGGTCACCTCTTGGAGCCAGCACAGCACCTTGGCCCAGCGTTGGCTGTGATAAGATCTGCCGAGACAGCTCACAGTGACCCAAGGAGCCCCCATTCCCTCCTCTCCAGGGTGAAGCTGCGCTGAGGCCTCCAGGCAAGAGGGAGGGATTTCTGTGTGCTTTAGATTTTGGTTTTACATCTCTCAGCTATTTTTAGTGCTCATAAAAGTGAAAAACTGGGAG
This sequence comes from Merops nubicus, assembly GCF_000691845.1. Classification (NCBI taxonomy): domain Eukaryota; kingdom Metazoa; phylum Chordata; class Aves; order Coraciiformes; family Meropidae; genus Merops; species Merops nubicus. Next base: position 2,104 of record NW_008589608.1, read on the forward strand.
AGACCCAGCTGGGACCAGTACTGTACAACCCTCCCCCAGAGCCTTCCCAAGGCAACCGAGACCTGACCGCTGCCAGCTCTAGTCCCACGTCTCCAGAGCAGGAGGGCCAACGGACCTGCCCCTCTTCCCCCAGCACCACCCCACTGCTCTTTTGGGGAAGCCTTGCCGCTCTTGTGGGTGCTGGGCATGACAGGCCCAATTCAGTGGAAGCACCACGCTGCCTCACACCACCACCGAGTTTCCAACAGGGCTTTTAAGCTTCTGAAGTACCTTGTGGGGTGGATGCAAAGGGCCTGGTCTAACCCACCGTAGGAAGCGCTCTGCCAGCATCCCTGCAGGCACCTGTGCTGGCAGGGTCCCGTCAGCCTGCCCAGTGTCACTCTGGCCCTGCGAAGGAGCCTGCAGAGAAGCTGGTCCTTTAATGGGCCCTCAGGATGTGGCAGCCAGCGGTGGCACAGTGCTGCTCTGCTCTCCATACGGAGGGGCAGCAGGAGGCGATGCAGCAAACTGAGACTGTCGGGCCAGCAAACAAGCCCTTGGTCCAGACGCAGAGGAGAGGGGCTGAGGACGGCGGGTGGGACAGATCTGCTGCCTGCTGGGCTGTGCAAGGGCTTGGCAAGCTGCTTCTCTGGGGATGCTGCCACTTCAGGGAGACTATGGATTAGAAAAGCTCTGCAGTCTGGTTTCTTTTGCTAAAGAGTAACCACAAAGCATAGTTGCTGGTGGCTGCGGTGCCGTAGCAAGTTCCCCTGTGTTATGAACTGCTCCTCTGTGCCTCTGTGTTGCCTTTCTCAAGGTGCCCAAGGGCTGCTCTAGGGTAGGGCTGAAGACTGGCAAGAGAACACGCAACTACCGGCAGTGCTCCTAGCGATTAGGGCTCAGGTATTGTTTAGGGATTTCAACTTCCTTCTAGCTGGAGATCTCCTCTTTCCTGGTGCGTATATCTGAGATTGCCCTGCAGAAACCATGTGTAATCAGAGACCCAAAACCATAATGGGTGGGCCCTGGGCAGCATGGCTGGAGGGAGTGCCTGTCCTCAGGACAACAGCAACATCCACTCGCTTTAGCTGTCCCCACCAACTGACCCTGATCAGCAAAAACTGGCTGAAGCTCTCTGCTCGTGCAGGGTGAGGGCTAGGCAGATGGGGTTCTGTTTCTCTCAGCCCCAGCATGGACAGGAGGGGTGGGGTGCTGGTCTGGACCCTTGCCAAGACAAACACAGCACTGGTTTGTGGCCTTGACCTCCCAATATTCCTCTGGGGTTGCAGGAAGGAGCCTGCACGCCTGATGCTTTCCCATGGGCTGGCGTTCACTTGCTGTCTTACTTCAAGACAATCCTCCCTGGTGTGTCTGGGTGATGAGGTGGTTCCTCTGCTGTGCAGAAGTGCTCCTGAGCTGCACCCCCCAAGATCTTCCCAAAGCTGCCTCTGCCCTGCTGCCCGCATGGAGCCCAAATGAGGTTGGAGAATGATTTTGTGTGTCAGTCAATCTCTTCAAGATCATCCACAGCATTTTTCTGCCATCTGTCATCTTGAGAAGAAAGCAAACAAGAAAAAATAATAAACTCAAATTATTGCCTAATCAACACAGAAATCAGTGCTGCTTGCTCAGCCTGCAGGCCACAATTAGATGCCATCAGCAAATTTGGGCAGCTTGCCTGGTCTGCAGTCTTTCATCTCTTGAAGACTGACAGGCATCTTGGGAATCTGCAGGCAGAGGAAGGAGCTGGGATCCATTTGAAGGACCCATCCAGCTCTTTGGGGAAAGCACACATCATTCAAAACCTTGGGAAAAAAAGGAATACTGTGTTTGTGTTCGTTAATTAAAGAAAGCCCCACACCAGAGGAGGGGGCATTTAGGCTGCAGCACTGTGGTCTCCAACCCCATCTCCAGCACCATCTCAGAGTACTGCCCTGGTTCAGGCAGCCCCAGCCCAGCTTGTCTTGCTGGAAGGATGCACTGTGTAAATCACTCTGGGAAACAATGGGACACGTGTCACTTGAGCGTCCTTATAGATATATGGCAGCTGTGGCAGGGCCATTGCATGTTTGTGCGTGGCAGGACTGGGCAGGATCTTGGCATTTGGTGTGAAGCATGCATCTTCCTCTTCCTCATGGGACTGCCTCACACACAGCTAAAGCACAGCCTAGTGATTCAGGCTGCCTTGGCAGGGATGTGGGCAGGCCCCACAACTCACCTCCTCTTGGTCACCAGAAGAGAGTGTTGTCCCTGGTCTCATCCATGTTTGCTCTTGGTCAAAGAGAGACAGCTCTTCTGGTTGGGGGGTGGACGGCCTTGGGAAATCCTGCGCTGCAGCAGGCTTGTGTTCCCTCATCTCTGTACCCAGAACAGAGGCTCCTGGGAGGAAATGGACCTTGGTGACAGTTTGGTGTTGCCCAAGAGGCTCTGGGAGTTGCCCTGCATGGGGTGGCAAGCCCATCCCAACTGATATCCACCCTGGCTCATGCAGTACAGTCAACTGTCCCGATGCACACTGCAAAGCAAGGAGCAGAACAGTCTCACCCTGGGACAAAGGGCCTCCTGGGGCTGCCGCTGTGCTCCACAGAGACCTGGAGCAAGGGTCACCCTGCCTTCGCCCATGGTGCCAGATGGGGAACGGTGCTTGCACAGCCGAGGGGAGGGTGGCGACG
>NW_008589609.1:0-422 GCF_000691845.1 Merops nubicus
GACCCTGCCCTCAGACTTTGCTGCCCAAAACATTCAACCAGGAGACTGGGCCCTAGTTAAAGAGTGGAACGAAGCCCCGTTGATGGCACGGCGGCACAGACCGTAGCAGGTGGTGTTGACCACAGAGACAGCGATAAAGACAGCCGAACACGGATGGATTCATCATATATGAGTAAAAATCTCCACAGCTCCAGAAAATTGCACCTCTAATCTGGCGACTAACACTCTGCAGAAAGCAGATGGGATCAGCGATCGGTGCGTCAGCTCCGAGGGAATGTGAGGAACGGCCGGGGGTCGCCCAGCCTGTCCCACCCCAGTGGTGGGTTAATGATCTGAGTGCAGTTCACGATGGAACTGGATTCTGGGCTGAGGAAAGGAGCCCCTGGCTACTCTGCCGTACTGGACAGGGTCCTTATTGCCTA
>NW_008589610.1:0-21970 GCF_000691845.1 Merops nubicus
AGCTCCTTCTCACCCGCCGACACCGCGGGGGACCAGGGCCGGAACGCTGAGAGCCGCTGCCGGGGGTGCACGCAGCCGATGCTCTGCCAGGGAGGGCAAAGGGACAATCAGCACACACAGCCCTGAAAGGGTAAACCCCAACGCAGCACTGCTGGTGCTCCTCAGTACCCGTTCTGCCATCTCCAAAACTACTGCCCCGCTGCTAGGACCTACTTAGCAGGCTCCACTGGAAGAGGTGAGCAGCACTGACATCAACCCTCACCTGTTTCCTTTGCCAGTAAGTTACATGCAGTTTGCAGAGAGCAGAGAAGGGTCCCGAGCCTTTCTCTTGATTCATGAAGTACAAAAATCCCTCCTGTACCTCAAAGGCACGAGGGAATTGCTTAGTCCATTGCCACCACCAAGCTCAGTGAACACTGGAAGGCGGTGAGGAACTGGGCGGACTCTATAGCTCAATGCTTACTAGGAAAAGGATGGAAATGTATGAATTTAGGAAACCTGGGCCAGTTCTTTCTCTCCTCTTTTGCTTCCAGCAGAGTGATGCTACATGCTAATTTGAGCTCACATTTGATTACAAAATGTTCAGTAATCACCTTATTAGACGAACTGGATAAGGACCGTAACCAACTGGACTGCTTTTCCTTCTCAGTAGAAGCTGGAGTCTGGGAAGCAGAGTCATCTATTTTGGGCTTTTTGGAAGCAGGAGGATCTGAAGTGACCTGAAACAAAGACAGGCAGGAAAAATCAAAGACAGAACTACTCATTTTGCAATCAGCTTAGAAACAAGTTATAAGGCGAGAGCAAATTTTGTATTTTAAACAAAGAAACGCTGGGGGGGGTTCCTAAGGACAAACAAAGGAGAGCAAACACGGGGCAGACACCAGCTCTGGCACAGTGTGGCTGCACTCCTCCACGGAGCAGCCCCGGTGAGGCACAGGCAGCAGGGAGTGACAGGCAGCAGAGTAAGGGAGACGTTCACACCACGCTGCAGAGAACTGCCGACCTGTTCTGCTTTTTGCATGGAGAAAGGTAAGTTTAATGTGGTTGCTGAACTGGAAAGATTATTTTAAAGGAGAACAGAACAGACTTTGTTATTCTGTTTGCAGTGGTTGTTATGCCGATGACTTCACTACCCCACAGCTGCAGTGGATTCTGGGGGTGCTGCCAAGAGCTGCTTTGCCTTTTCCACAAGTGGCTCAGCTTGGCCCATAAATCATCCTCAAGCATAAGAAAGCCCTTTGGCAGGCAAACCCCCTTTCCTTCAACACTGAGAAGGAATAAAATTCCTATAGTCCCAGCGTGGCTTGCAAAAAAATTGGTAACTACTGGTTTAACTGGTGCACTGGGGATACCAGCTTGAAGCCCTGCCAGTACAAACACGTCTACCAGCAGGGAGGGAGAAGGTTCTGGACCTTATGCTGCATCATGACTAGAATAGGAAAACCTACCACCTCAGCTCCCATTCCTTCTCCTTTCTTTTTCCAGTTCTGAACTCTCCACCCTTCCACATTCCCATTCCGCCTGGTTCTCAGGAAGGTGCCAGAACCATGCTGCAGCAACCAGTAATTGCTCTTATGTGCATTAAATATTTTCATCCTTATACCTCACTGTGATTTTTGTGGGCAAACAAACGTTTATCCAGGTGTGTCTGTAAAACTTAGGCATGGCAACATTTTGAGAGCCTGAAATGCTTCAAGAGCAGGTCTGTTTGCCCATGAAAGAGAGGATCTCATTTGCCAATGTCTTGCATTCTGAAATATCAGTCCTCTTCACAGCATCTTAATCTGGGAACTTTCAGATTGCTTCTGCAAATGATTATTCACTCCTGAAAATTGTGATCTAAATGAATTTACCTGAAGAGCACATGAGGAACCAAGCACAGCACTGTTAAAACACACCTCTCCAGACTCCCCAGCTACCTCCAGGCAAACCCAACAGCTATGGAACGAGGAAAGCCTTCCCTCTTGCACACCTTCACGAGGAGGAAGCCATGACCTCAGGTCCAAGGACAGCCCACTGCTTCCCTGGAGGCAGGGCAGCAGAGTGACCTGTGGCTCAGGCCGATGACCCTGGAGCTGACGCCAGCTCCCCTGGCAGCACACACCACTCCCACTGCTCCTGCAGCCCGGCGTGCACAGCAACATCCTCACACCAAGCCTGGAGGCTCCAGAACAACATTCCCTGGCGCTCTGGAGCTTGGGGCAGCTTTCCACATGTAGTGGATGAAGAGGAATGACATGGGTGTGTATGTGTCACCCCCAGGACAAAATTAGCCTGTGCCGGTGCCAAATGCCAGCTTCAGTGGAGATGCAGAGGATTCCGTGGGCACAGCTTCAGGCTTCCCAAGGGCTTACTCCTGCAGTGGCTGTGGCATGGTCCCTCCCACCTAACTCACCAGGAAAAGGCATTTCTGAATGTTTTCTGTAGAAGAGGCAGGACAATGCTTTGGAAAAGGTTTGTTTTTGCTTTCGGAGATGCTGTCTGTGCAGAATTAGTGACAGCATTAGAAAGGTATTTGGCAAGTGACTACTGATCCCAACCCTATCCACTGGGGATGGTGAGCTGTGTGGGGAGGGGAGCTTGGGGTGGAGGGTGGGGAGGAAGGGGGGCTTGGAATGAAAAAGGCAACAGGTGGCAAGACTCAGCATGGAAACCCGCCCCTCCACCCGACCATCCGCGCTCTGCTGTCTGCAGAACATTCTGTTCAGGCAGGCGTGGAGCCCAGGACCCCCTCCAGCACCCCTCCAGCACCCCTCCAGCACCAGGCTCCCACAGCAGAGTGGGACCAGTGCCACGGGGCATGCATGAAAACAAGTGGCTTTGGGAAAAGGAGAGCAAGTGTCAGGTTCTGAAAGGATCAAGGGGAGATTTTTCAATAGAATGAGCTCATTTACATTTTGCAGAAATCATGTCACACCTCCAGTTTTCTCTCCCTCTTTCCACTTTAAATCAAGGCTGACACCAGTGATCAGGAGGGCTCTGAGCACAAAACGTTTCAGTAGACCTAGGAAATGATGCTTAACCTTTTGTTGCCAGGATCCAGTATTGATCTGAAAACATGAGCTGCTGCTAGGATAAAAAAGGCCATAAACAAGGTGTGTGCATGGGGGGAAAAGAGGTTTGCCTTCCCCACCGAGAGATGGAAACGGGGTGAATAAAGTGGGACAGAAGAGCAGGTGATACTAGGGGCATGCAGATTTTTCTGACTTGAAGTCATCTCCCACCACAGGACTCGTCAGAACTCCTGACCATCCACTGCTGTCTGGAGTGGTAAAGCACTTCAGCTGGACTCAGAAAGGATTGCTGCCACCTTCATTTCTGAACTGCTGTGATGACCCCCCTCAGTTTTCCTTCCATCCACTGGCCCGTTTTGTTCACACAGATCATCTGCTGGTTGAGGCAGGAACTGCTTCTCAGTACATGCTTTAAAAAACCCACCATGTATCCAGGTTCCATTTTCAATGTAAGTGTAATAGTTCCTGTAGTTCCCCACCTGGTCTATGAAACACTGAGGCCCTACGTGTTGCTATTAGTCAGGAAATGGAGGACAATCTCCGAAACTCATGAACCAGCTTCTGACTACAGTATATAGTCATCTGACTCAGTTTTTGCTCTTGCCTGTATCTCTCCACTTGGCCATCCCACTGGAACACTCCTGGTCTCCTCCACAGAAGTACTGTGGCCATGCCAGGAACTTATGAAAAATTCCACCTGTAACTGTCCCAAGCAGGTCAGTAATGTCCTGCACGGCACTTCTGGTCCTGGGCAGCCTCCTGACACTGACAGAGGCAGAGGCAGAGTCGCTCACAGCCACAGGAAGATGTGGAACAAGACTAGACACTGAACACAGAACCTTCCCTCACATGACTCACCGATTACATCCCACTCTAGGCCAGATTCCAGGCACCAATATACCCCACTCCGACACTTCCAACCCAGCCACAGCAGCCAGCAAACCTTGGTATTGGCTCAAAAATGGATGATTTTACTTCATTTTCTCTCTTTGCCAAATAATGAAACATACAAAGTTGCAAAAGAAATACTGAAAATCTGATGTAATTTTTCTGCAGTCTTCATAAATGACTTACAAAAAAGTCCAGCCCAAAACCTAGAAGACTGAAATAAATATTTCCTTATTTCCTATTCCATTTTTCTTCCATTGCAGGCAACTTAATAATCTGTTGTCAAACGGGCTTTGCATCGGGCAAAGAGATTTGTTAATGTGTGTTTTCTCCACTGCACAGATGTAAGAAGCTTCAAGACACAAAGTGGGCCCAGGAACACCATGCAAAACATTTAGTTAGGCTTTCAGACTGTTGTTTTCTGAAGCAATTAATTTTTGAGGAAAAACAGGGACAGCAAGATTTATAAAGTTACTAAAAAAAGATCTCAAAAGTACATTCCAAAGGGAAATTTGGGGATGTGAACTTTACTGTCAGCCATTTTAAGGCAAACCGAAATTAAGCGGCCCAATTTGGCCTCTAGCCAGCCATGGCCACATTTGACATGTCAGATCAAATTTTCTACTTCAATTAAGTCTTACAGTAACAAACCATGAGACCAGGAGGAAAATTACTGACCCTCTCCCAAAAAAGTCTTCCCTGGTGCTCCGTGGCACGGGCAGAGCAGGCAGTGCCGGGGCAGCACGGGCCTGGACGTTCCTCCTCCTTCTAACACAGAATGGAAAACGAGCCCAGAAAACATTCTGACGTTTTGAGCTTTGGGAGTGCTCACGGGTACAGCTCTTGGTGCCCAGGGATCTACTGAGATGCATCTCCTGAGGCAACACCCGTCCCCTCCCCACCTTGGTTCCAGCAGCTCCCCGCTCCCGCTGACTGGGGCGGTGCCGGAGCCGGGCAGCCCGGCCGGGTCTGGGGGACACTGTGGTGGGAGCACTACCCACCCCTCAGCCAGGCCAGGCCTCCCCCGGGGAAGGACAACGCCAGGCCAGGCCCTGGCAAACGGGGGAGTCAATGGCAGGGCAGCTGCTCTGCCACCACGCACAGTCCAGGCCTACCTGCAGTACTGCCCCACCCCTGCCCTTCTGCCTCGTGCCTAGCTCCACCCAGCCCGACTGAACAGGGCTGAAACCAGGAGCAACCCCAGGTCTGCAAGGTGCCAAGGGTCCTGTGAAAACCCTTCCAACATCAGTGTGCTCCTCGTGAAGCCAGGTTTTGCTGTGTTGCTCAGCCCATGGGTAGCCATGCCTGTGGCAGGGGAAGAGGGGCTTCTTCTGCCTTGTTAGGAAGGGAAAACATCTGGTGAAAGGAGTCAAAAAAAAAGAGGCCTCCTTGCCTGTGGAACTTTTAGAAAAGCACCTTCAGGAAAGCAGCCCAAGGTCCAAATTCTGATCTATCTTCTGCCAATAAGATCTCCCCATAACTAGGTCTAAGTTCAGCATCCAATTTCACAACCTGACTGAAAACAGGGATGTCCTTCAAACAGGGTGATGGCACACGCTGACCTGTGTGTGTAACCCTGCCAGGCCAGGGGTGAATACATCTCCACTTCGGGTGGTGAAGGACAGGAATGAAAGAATGGAAACTCCAGGCTCCTCTGCTCTCCAAACTGAGTGACCTGGTGCCAGCCTGGTGCCACAGCAGCTATCACTGCAGCTCGGGGAAGATCTGAGAGGCGGGGAGCTGGTGCAGTGACCCTCACTGCGTGGGGCTACTGACCCATCTCTGCTAGAAGCCAGGCAGCTAAAGGGCCAGGGGATGCTCTCTGCAGCCACTTTGATCAGGTTGGGGAATCTGTCCCTTTCCCCAGGCACTTCCTTTTAAAGATGGATTGGAAATATGGATGCCAGCAGAGATCACTGCATCCTATGTGGCATCTTTAGAAAGAAAAGATTTAATGTCCCCAAAAGCTATCAAGCTGTCCCAACACACAGAAATCTGTACTTCAGTCTCTTAAAGAAATTAACCAAAAAAATACTGGCAGGCTGAAGAATTCAATTTCCTATTCCTCACTCGGGTGTAAATCAGAAACGTCTCCACTGAAAACTCTGCAGCCAGGCCAGCTTGTTTAACAGAGGAGGCAAAATTTAACAAAAAAAAAAGAAGGCTGTAAATCTGTAGATAGCAGACTATCATTCTGTCCAAGCCATTGCTTCTGGTGCTGGTTCATGCAAAGAGCTGAGTTCAGTTACACCACGAGAAAGGGTGGGGCTCTTCCTGTCTCCTCCGATACGCGTCTGCGTGTGAAAATTAAGCAGCTTTCTCATTAGGGGCACAAACCACAAGACCAGACGCCGGTCTGATGTAAGCATGGAGAAACCCCAGAGAGAGACTGCCTGGGTTCAAAACGTGCCAGACGCCAGAAGATAAAAATACACCCGAAGAGCAGGGAGCTGACAGCGAGCACATCTCGGCGCTGGCGCCCAAGGCCCCTGGTGGGGCAGGTGCTGCAGCTGCAAGCCAGGCTGGGCACCTCCACCCCAGCACCACAGCACCCCAGCACCTCCATCCCAGCACCCCAGCCCCGGCACCTCAGCACCCCAGCACCTCCACCCCAGCATCCCAGCACCACAGCCCCAGCACCACAGCACCACAGGCTCAGCTGCTCTGTCCCAGGTGCCGCCGAGCGAGCAGGGTCTTCCAGCCAACTTAGTGGGACTTTGATTAAAAAATAGCCAGTTGTTATTTAATGTCATTTTCCTGTTAAAAACTATCAGCTGATCAGCTCAGCTCACATTTACTCTTTTACTCTAAGAGCATCTGGAATTTAGGCAAACGGCTAAACCAGCAAGTGTCCTGCAGCAAAGGTGCAGAACCCTACTGGCCATGAACACATCTGCACCACAGGCCAGGGAAATTCTGAAAGAACAGTCTAGCCCCTATTCTCAGTAAAACCTTCCTCCTTAGGCAAACTGGATAGGAATGGTGATTTTGTAGATACAGAGGCAAAACACACAAAGAGAAAAGCCTCATGACTTCAGGTTTTGCTCCTGATTGATCTATAAGATACGAACCAATTTCCATCACCCTCCCCTAGGAAACTAACAGTAATTCTGTTCCACTTCAAAAGATATGTCAAGAATAAAACTCTCTTGACACTACAGATATACCAGTAAAAATGTAACAAAAATGCCTGAAGATTATCACCTATTTCAATTTATGGATACCAAAAGGTTTCCAGAGCAGTGAAGAGCCATCTCTAGCAAATTCACGCCAGGCAGCCAGAGGCTCGGGATGCTCAGCTACTTATACAGACCCACCCGAGGTCCTTGCTGGGTTACATGGAATGGGCTGCCAGGTACACACCTCATTGGGAAAACTCAGCAGCATTTTAACATACTCGGGGAACTTAAGTTGAGTCAACAATCTTTCTCACCCTTCTCAGGTGTTCCTTGGTGTCAGGATTTAGGCAGGAGGGATGGTGTTCTCAAAAGCTGTACCAGAGCAAAAAGCACATTAAAAGCCAGGAGAAATCATGCTACTGAGATGCTCTGTTTATTCTCCAGGTTTTGCCAAGCTTATTTCACCAACACTAGCTTGCTCTCAAGAATAAACTTATCCAATAGCCAAAAAACCCTATACACAGTGAAAAAGATGGATCAAAACCCCCTTTCCAGGCAACTGCACAGCATTCAGTTATGGCATCTGCAAGTGAAGCATGCGAGAACGCGGCTAGTGCCTCTTATTTGACTTGGCAACCTAGCTGTTAACTATTACTGGGACAAAGCTTTTAAAACTTTATTAACCTTTTCTTGTAGGAAAGGCATTACAAAAAGTGAAACTTTGGGAGTCAAAGTACAGCAAGGGAACAAAAAAATGTAGAGAATATTACTCTTATCACCTGCACCACCATTCAATAAAATAAACAAAGTATGAGAAGCTCTGAAAGCATCTTTCTACAGGCATTGAAGGCTGTTCTTCCTCAGTGATGAAAGGCAAATCTTAACACCCACCCTGATCTCTCCATTTTGTGCTACTAGCAATGGCTGAAGAGCCTTAGGGAAGTCTCCAGAAACCACCTGCACAGACTGCTGCTGAGACAGCCGAGTGTGTGAGTTCTGCTCCTAACCCATGAAAAGCACACTCAGTAATAGAGGTGGGAACCCAAGCACAGGACTTTCAGGTTCTATTCTACATGGCTTTATTCGTTTGCTTCTGTGACCAAGGACCAGTTACTTAAACTCAGCTGACCTGCAGAGATAAAATGGGTAGTATTACTTACCCATGTTTCAAGGGTGCTAAGAGGTTTATCTCCTACTTTTACTTGGAAGAAAAGGATGCAGTCTTATTTTAAGCGCAGTGAAGCCGTGTCACTGTGTGGAAAACTCCTCCTCCAGTAGTAACCATGTCATTTTTTCCTCCAGAGCCCTAGGACTGGCTCAGGCTCCTGCTGGCACACCGATGTGCTACGCTGCACAGTCTTGCAAAATGGCATTTCAGAAGAAAGGGACCTTTACCAGTGACAAGTGTTCAAAGGTACTGCAGGAGACTACCGAGAGCACAGTTCCTGAACTTGGGAGCTGAACTCAGAGCTCTCCATATGGTGCTTTTATGAACCACAAGGCTCCAAGAACAGGCTGAGCCACAGCAGAGCCGAGCGTGCTCCGTGCTTCTCTGGTTGTCTTAACACTTCTCTCAGATTTCTAGCTAAAATCAAACTAAAAAATGCAGAATGAGAGGTATCTTCAGTGTGGGAAAAGGGCCCTTTATCTGCATCCTTTAAGCCTTCACAAGCACTGATGCTAGAGCACTTGCTCCCTAAAGCCTCTTTGTGATGTGGTCCAGGACTGATTAATAAGGCTTTAGAGGTCTGGGTAAGGACTGCACTTTCACGTGGATTAAAAAAAATATTCTGCCACAGATTGAAAGCTATGAAGGGTTGTCTTGATAATAAAAAAGCTAAAAATAAAGCTGTTCTATGGAGCTGTAAGAAGATTTACTGATTGTCTACTGTATATATTTAAAAGAGAAAAAAACCTACCACATTGCAGTATCACTTCTGGGGAGTGTATGTAGCATTTGTTTTATTTTTCTTTTTTACAATTTTGGTTTCGTTGGGCAAGAGTCCAGACTTTCCATCTTCCCATTTTTCACTGCTTTGGTGGAAGCACAAGTACTCATTTTACCCTGTCATTTTGGGACGTGTGATTACGGGAAGTATTTGCTTTCTATTCTTGCCTTCACAGCACACATGCTGGCTGCCAGCGTGTCCCCCCAGTCTGACCTGTGGGGAATCTTCACCAACCACAGCCGAGAGCGCTGCAGAGAGAGCCTCTTGTGCACAGGCATAAAAAGGAGCTGTGAAAAAAAAACCCTCACTGAACTAACCTGCTCTCCCCTCCTATTGATGAGCCTACAAGGACTCACTTGGTCTCTTCCTGAGAGGGGATCTTCTGGTTGTGCAAAGGCTGATTTTACTTCACGGAGAGCGAGGTAAATGCAACTTCCCAGCTAGTCTGAAGAATGCTGTGTGAAGAGGTAATGTCTTGGTCGTGTGGCAGTACAGGAATTTCTGTCTCAAAAAAATGGGAACTGAGTTTTTCTCACACTTGTGCACAAATCTTTAATTCCTATGGAATCGCATGAAAAATTTACAACAGAAGAAGTGAAAAGGGACTGGACTGTTTTATTTCAGACATGATCTTGGTTTAAAGCAAATTCCTACAGAGTACCCTTTGATGAATTCATTTTGTAAAGGGAAATTTAAATTATTTTCCAGAACACTCTACATAGCCTCTGGCGTAAGTCATCATTCACTTTCAAAGCTTCTTGGCTAGCAGAAAAAGAAAGAAAAAGTTTCCTCTCCTGTCTCAACATTTCTTTCCTTTCATTCTTTTAGTACAAAAAGTAGGCCAGATGACATCTAATGATTGCACTTATCCCAGGGAATAACCAGTGAGGCATTTCTAGGAAGTTGTGGTCTAGCAAAACCAGCAACAACCTCCCAGGTAAACCCCAAATCCAGAAACTTCATTGTGAAATGGAATGAGGAAATGCAAATAATCTCACCATCTTTCTGTTTCACAAAGACTAGTAAGCCTCCTGAGATGCCTCCTGGCCACTGGCCACTTCACTGCGACTTGCTAACTTGGTCCTGAGCTCAGTATTAGTGAGGCTGGGTTAGCAGGAAGATGCAGCTACCTGGAAACTTGCATTGAGAAAAAACGCTCAGCCAGTTTAACTAGCTCTTTAATCTCTGACCTCAACAATTACTCTTTTATTTCCACATTATGCTTGTCAAGCTATCATATAAAACTACTCTTTGATATAGATCTGATACTATAAATCCTTAAAACTCTCCAATACAAACATTGACTTTTTAATAGCCATTCTTCTAGTCTCCAAATTCTCTGAATCTTTGGTAGTTGCTCAACAAAATCGTTACTTCCCCTTTGAAGGGATTCTGCTTCTTTCAGTTCTTTCAGTTCTTTCAGTTGAAATCCCTCTGCTATGGGCAACCATAAGAAGCACAAAACCATCCTAGTATGATACCCACTGCACAGATGGGGAAACTGAAGTAAACCAGAAGCAAAGTGCAAGCCACGTGTGGATGTGGCTGTCAGCTATCTCGATGTCAGTGGTAATTCCCTCAAATCAAGTACCCCCCCGATTTATTTTTTTTTAATTTTTCTTTTGAAGAAACCTCTGAGAAGACAGCTGATTGTCTGTCACACACTGTACTTGCATTTCAGCTCTTGGCTGATGCAACTGGAAGCCTCTTTTCCATTGGCTGAGTCTGGTTTGCCCTTCCAGTGGAAACTAAAAGTTAGGGCTTGAAAAGAATTCAGTGCCTTGTGGTTTAAAACCAAACACAACAGGAAGTTCAACTCCTGCTTCCCACCGGCTGCATGGAGGCCGTGATGGAGACCAGCACCAGCCAGGCCAGGGCTCAGGAGGAGGAAGGGTCCCCTCTGCCCTGGCTGCTGTGGCAGTGGTGTCCCAGGGACTCCCGGTGCCTGGGGGCAGAGGGTGAGCGGCTGCCCCAGGGCATGCATGTCCTGTGCCAGGGGAGCAGAGAGCAGCTCGGGCAGCTGGCAGGAGCCAAGGGCTCTGCTCCCGCTCCACCCGAACCCCAGAGGAGTCATGCTGTCAGATTCACCAAGGAAAAATCAAAATTTCCTCTCTACACAGACTGGCTTTGCTAAATTGTTTGTGGGGTCACGGTTCTGGAAATTAAAAAGCTATTTGTGGACAAAATCTCCTCACGTTTGCTCTGAAATGAAACCAGGCTCTCTTGCTCTAACTGCACTTGAGTTCCAGCTTCAAACTCTCTCCATGGCATCAGTTCCTGTAGTGTGCAGACACGTCCACTTTGCCAGCCAAGGATCTCATTTCAGTTTCACACGTCACAAAAAGGGACAAGCACTCCCCCTGTGACCTCCACTGGCAGCAGCTCCCTGCCAGGCACGGTGTTCTTCCCCAAGTACCAGCTAACCCCAGTGAACTTCAGCAACCAGGCTGTTTGTGAAGCCAGGAGATGGGAGAGGAGACTCCAAACTGATGGAAGGCAGATGGGCTTTCGGTGCTCTTCTGTCAGACTTCTGCTGCAGTGCCTGGGCAGGCAGCTGCCAAGCTCTGGGCTGCCCTGAGCTGGGTTCTTCCCAGGCCCCCTGGTGCCTGCAGAGCTCCCCAGGGCACAGAACCTGCACAGCCCCGCTTGCCCGCTCTGGCATCCACACTTCCCTGGGTTTATTCCTAGGGCTCTTTCTGACAACCTGCCGTGCACCCCCACCCGTCCACCTAATGAAAACCCGTTTTATCAGCAGATCTAGTTTGCTCATAGTGCCATTTTGGTAATCAACAACATACTAGAATAAAACCTCTGTTGAACGCCTGGGACCCTCCAGGCTGCAGAAGGGCAGCACACTGCCCCGGGGCTGCCGCACGTCTATTTTTCACTTGCTTTTAGTTTACTTGAGATGAATACAGGAAAGCTTGAGACTTTTCTGGAAGATGCAGTCTCTGTGTCTCACGGCAGGACTGGGAGCCAGGCTCTTTGCTATGAAGCCCAAGTACAACAAGGTACAGGCAAACAATTGCAATCAGCCCAAATACACTCACAAAGTCACTGACTGAGTATAAAGCATCACCAGTGATCCTGAATTTTCTGTTCTAAGCAACAGACAATGCAGTTTTTAAAGCCAAGATTGCTTTCAATATATACTGGTGGAAGTATACTGTCAATACATTGATTGTGGATTAATAGCTACAAATCCTATTAAAGTTTAAAGACAATGCAATGGAAAGCCCCTAGTTCTACTGAAACAACAGAGTGTAAGGCCCCAGTTATCTATCCTGTTCTAGTGGCCACCACCACCTTGAGTCTTGCTACCAACAGATAAGGAGAAGAGGAGTAACATATAGTTAGGGATATTTTAGGTGTCAATAGCTTTAAGTAAGATAATGAGCAAATATAATATAATTACAAGGAACTAGGTTTTCCTTCCCATCTTTTCCATCAAGGTAGGCCATTTCTCCAAGAAGACCCTTTCTGAGGAGTAACTTCTCACTGTTCATATATAGAAGACAGGAAAAACCTAAATTCTTTGCTTACAAAATGTTTTGAAAGCTACAGACAGGCAGATGCTTCCTTAAGCACCCAACGACTAACGTGTTCTACAGTTCTAAGAAAGCCAGAAGCTCATCTACTTTAAGTAACAGTTATTACTTCTGAAACCTCCCCAGAGCTCCAAGGATAAAGGCAGACAACCAATTACAGTCTTAGACTTTCAAAGCTTATTTTGCTGCCTTCAGAAATAAGCATCACATGGTCTCTCCACCAGACGCCGAGTTCAGGGGGGGGCAGGGGGCAGCAGTGTTACGAGGGGAAGGAAGGAGGAGAGGAATGGAGAAGAGGAGAGGGCCCTTTAGTTTACTCTTTCCAGCAGACCCGTGCAGCAAATCAGTCCTCCTTTGCCAGAAAGAGTCTGCCTTGGAAGAACCTTTTATGTTCCAGTCAGTGACTTGTCTAAATAAAACTAATTTTAGCTAGGACAGTTACCATGCAGGAGTGATACACACTTAGAAAAGGACTTCTGTCCTGCAGAAGGATTGGTAACACTGGGAAAAGAGAAATTTTGCAAGAGTTACAAAAGAGAATTAAAATAAATGAGCAAAATATTACTCCCCTGCACTGGGCCGGTCAACACGAACACCAGCACTGAAGAAGCAGCCTTTAGCAAACACTCTCTCAATCAATATCCAGCATTTTGACAAAAAGTCTGTTTTTTTTTTTTTCTTCTTTTTGTCTAACATAAATTTCCCTTTTAACTGCAGGTAAGAGATCTAGGAGGAAATGCCCCCAGAACATATGTGAATATGTATGGAGAGATCCACAGTACCTTTCAAAAAGACTGTTCTGTGTAATACCAAATGAGGCAGCAGAAGATAATTTGAAGGAAAAATGGAAGGGGATGGGATGGACAGGAAAGGGAAATCTGGGACAGTACAGGAAGGCTTTCAGTTCTTGTATAACGTGATAGATTTTAAGCCTTTAGGGGAGAACTGGCTAAGCAATATTACAGTGCAGCGTGACCGCGCGGCCACATGGGCTGTGTCTGCTACAACTCTATTAATAGGAGAGAGAAGATTAGAGAGGTCTGACTAGAAACAGGCTGTATTTACCAATACAATTCCTGCTTTTTCTCCCTGCTGCACCTCTGCTCCTTGCCACAGAGACTCCTGGAGATGTCAGCATGCCAGCAGCACCCAAAAGGGCCTGCACCAGACCGGACCTGGCTCAACAGCGTAACCCCCTGAGGTATTCACTGGGCCCCAGCCACCCTTCATATCTGACAAGGCATTCAAACTTCTCTTTACATCTATTGAAAATTAACAGGCTTTAAACACAGATTTAACTTTTAGTACTTAAGTGAACTGCAGAATTCAGGCCTCAGTTGGTGTATGGATAATGAGTTATGCTTGTGGCGCCCAAATAATAAACACGAACACCCACTGGGCATGCCATGGACTGGGTTTTTTTGCCCTTACTTCTCACTTTCTTGTTACAATGCAAGTTCTATTCCACATCCCCATTCTGTGTGTGTAATATGCCTGACCCCTATAAAGACGGTCAAATAAATATCTGGTGACCTCACAAGTACGAAAATAAGCTTATTTGAAAGAAAATGTATATCTTCAGGGGGTTTGGCAGTAACTTTCAATTATTTTTAATTGCCTGGAAAATTAAAGTAAGAAAATAGTGTGGTATAAATGTTAGGGCACATTATTAAGCCGTTTTCATAATATCTTAGCCATAAGCTTAATAGACAAAATGGGGTTTTTTTAAGCCTCGGTCATCTGTTCAATATGAATGGACTGTCTGTTCCCATACTTCCTCAAGGGGGAACTGATGTGAAATATTCCATGATAGAAACCAGATTCAGTTTGACCTGGTAGGCAACGAGAACTACACAAAACCTTCAAAATTTGGGTTTAATTACAAGCCACCATGGAGTCTGGACTGCAGCTTGAGATCAGAAATACAAAGAAAGGAGCGGAGATTTTGGAGCTGTAAATGCCAACTTCCCTTCCCCCACTTTCCCTTTCTTAAACCACCGGATAGACTTTTTTCATCTTATTGTCAACACAACTGACTTACAAACTGCAAAATAAGCAAGATTTCAAAGGGAACAGCCTCAGTCTCCCTGCCTTTCTTCTCATGGAACTACAGTGTCACAACACTGACACTGCATCAAATACATCATGGGAATCAACACAATTGAAATTCAGCCCTGGTATCGTGATGGCTTCAAAGTCTCAGATTTTGTTGTCTTCTTTGTTTAAAACTTTGAAGCTGCAAGACCAGTTGCAGGTTGAACTTTTCTAATGAAGCCTATAATGCAGTGACTGAAACACACAAGACTTTGAGCAGTATTCTATGTTAAAAGCCAGGGCCAAAAGGAAGCAAACAAAACCTTACATAAGCATAGGTCTGTGGCCTGCCATGTTCTGGGCAGAGTAGAGCTGTGATGTATTTCTGCCAAAGTTATGGTATAAATTAGCAATGAATGCCTGACCCAAAAGCCTTGGGTTAAGGAGAAGTCTGAATCAGGCCCTCAGTTCATGAAAGCAAACCCCGTAACATCGGTAAGGGCAGAAAGAGGAGAACTAGACCTGTGCAAAGGGAATGTCACTGCTCAGGAACACAAACAGCTTCACAGGACCTGTATTTCAGTACTGCTTTCAGACATTCAGCATGCAACAAATATAAAAAACCCCAAACATGGGGAAAGAGATGGCATGTATCCACCTCAAACAGGGATGGGGAATCTGTCTGATGACAGAAGCTGCAGTCAGGGGGGATCGTGCACAGAAGGGAACTTAATAACCAGAGGCTGAGTCCTGCACAGGAAATTGTGAGAGCACAGATGAAGGGCTTAGGTCTGTGGGGTGGCATGAGAGATGTCAGACATCTGCACTCAGACACATGCTCCCTCGCTCCAGAAGGAAGGAAGAAAGAACAGAACTACAGGTCATTTTCAAGAGGACAAATTTGGGCACGAGGTCCTGTGCTGCTGGTCTCTGCAGCACCAGTGTGTACTCCTGAGCAACTCAGCAGCTATGTGCACCACACACACCAGCCCAAGGCACGCAGGGAGATGCCTGCATCTGCTGCACACACGTTTACTGTTCCTATGGAGAGACAAGGATGGAGACCAGGAAGATGACTGTGGCATCAGACGTGAAGAAATGTTCCAACTAATGCTTTTTTATTTATTTTATTCCCTGATCAGCCATTCCAATGCCTGAATCTTTACCTATCTCATATTATGAATCTCTTTGTTCCACTTTCTGAGATTGGACATAAAAAAACCCCCAACCAGGTTAATTGAAGGTTTAATGGAATCCATCTATGTCGGTTGAAGGCCAAGACCTGCCCTGGCAACAGAGCAGTTAAACGTGACATGGTCACTGTCCCAGCTGCACAAAGGGTCTGTAGCTGCCTGGCTACAAATCATTCATCTCTCTGTGCAGGGCACCAGCCTGGCAGGAGGAGGCTGGGAAGGTAATGCACCATACGGATATCAAGAGAAAGTGGACAAGATGAACAAGGTGAGTTTGGTGGAGGGATGACTCCAGACAGGGTAGATTTTTGTCTCCCCAAGGAAAAGAATAACAGCCTGCTGGTATAAATGCAGCGTACTGCCTGTGGTGCAAATTTAGCTTCGAAAGCGTGAATCAGAGAGAAGTTGACATTTCACCTAACGAAACACTGCTGAGGTGAAGAAAAAGAAAAGTTCATCTCGAGAATCTTGCCAGCCAACAATGAGAACAAAAATTATCACCTTTAGGTAGATATAAAACTGAATTTACCTGGTGCGACAGCCAGAAGCTTCAAAGGCCTCAAACACAGTAAGGCAAAAATCCTTCACCGTGATCAAAGCTCTCCCATGCACGTGGCTTCAGGATTGTCCTCCAAGAAATGTGGGCAGCTTCTCCCAACCACAGCAGCAAGACTTCTGCCCAAGAGGGCAAAGAACTGAACTATGCTGCAAATTCACCACCTCCACTAAACTCTCTCCAACAAAATTGCAATCCTGTTCTCACAAGGCCAAGTTTAGCCAACTTCCATAAGAAACAGGCTGAGCCACTACTGTGCAGAAACAAAATTCTGCAAATGGAGTTTTGTTAAATGGAATGGTGATAAAACAGCAAATTTCATGAGGGAAGGAAAAATTATGTGAAATACCAAATGGAATTCCAAGTCTTTATTAAAGAATACAAATTAGTTTTGTGGGAGAGAAGTTTATCATTTCAACTGCTGCTGCAGTGTGAGGAAGGAACTGCGGGAAACCAGGCAAATAATGCCTGGCTCAGCTGTTCAGGGCAGCAGCTGTCCTCAAATCCTCATTGGAGGGAACAAGCCAGGAGGTCATGGAAGTCACCATTATTTGGAATGAAGAGGGGAAACAATAGCCTGGGGCCCTCTGTCGTCTTGCCTTTCTCATGTCTTTTGTTAGCTGCTGCCTTCCCAGAATAGCTGGCTGGCTGTATTCTAGGCAGATCTGGGTTGGGTTTTCTACACGCCTTTTCTCCCCTGCAGCTTCATAATTAAAAAATAAAAAAGCAACACCTCTACTTCACATTCATTTATGTGTCTGCCTCACATGCATCTCTTCCAATCATCTTTAGTTGACCAAGGAGGCAGCTGGAGTCTTTAAGTTCCTCAGCAAGGGGTAGTATAACTCTGCTCAAAACGGAGACGGTCTCTTGAAATGTAGTTTACTCAGCCCCCTCTCCTCTGTTGAGTTTCTGTCCTAGGGCAAAGCTAATGCCATTCTGCAGGAGATGTGAGAACCAACAAACCTGGCAAAATCACTGCTTTTCCTGCAGGCAGGAGTCAGCACTGAGAAACTTCACAAAGCAGGGAAAAGGCTAGTGGAGCCACTAGTTCTCTTTGTATACAGGATAACAGAGCTTGAAGCATCTTGAGGGCTAACAGGGCTCGTTAACAGTTCACAAAGTTCAGTGAACAAAAATGGCCAAAAATTGGTTTGTTAAGATTTTGCACGACATGGTAGAACATGATTCTTGTCCTGCCTCTGACACTGCAGACTTGGCATTACCTTGAGCAAGTCACTTAATCCTGACCAAACTAACATCACCCAGGAATGCTGTGAAGCTCACTGATTTCCAGAAGAGCTTTAAAATGGCCCTCCTTGCATCATGGCACAGCCTAACTCTTCTGGCTTAGTAGAGCTAAAGTGAGAGTGTAAACAAGCACTTAACTGTAAAACACAGCCTGCTCAGAATCTCATATGAAGACAGAGGCAGGAAAGACTGACTTTTCTTGCAGAATTCTTATAATCGAGACTCACCTACCTTGACTCCTACTTCACATGAGTTTGGAGAGAAAGAAGCCTTAATTTTCACCCTAGGATGAAACTGTTGTGGTCTTGCCAACTCCAAAGATCGGGTGAAACAATATAAAACAAATGTAGTAAGTTTAGTTTAGGATTAGCAGCTGGTGGTAGATGTTCTTTGCCTGCAGTAGTAAGGATGAACACAGCCTTCTGAAAACTACGCTGCAAGTAATATTAGGGTGATTCTAAGGTCAGAGAAAAAACATTTCTCATTTTAAGTAAGTGGGGTTCCTCCCCCTTTTTTCCCTCCATACAGCTTTAATATTGTTCCAAAAATGAAGGCTTTTTGCTGGGTGCCATCAGAATTCTTTAACGGGATACTTCTTGTGTTATAATCTTGGTAAAAAGACCCATGCATGGATTTGAGCAACATCTTGAAAGGCTGAGAGTAACAAGAAGGCAGACAGATTGAATGGAGATTGAAACGTCATTTGATCCCCAGCTCCCATGCAAAGCATGATAACTCCTCCCCTTCCTCCATCCTACACACACCTGATTCCTGACACCACACGAGGAGGCAGAAGGCACAAGAATAAAAACCCAACAAAATCCAGAAAGTTTCATTTTATGTTTGGGACAGGTTTAATGTGTTTGCACAGGAGATGAAACCACAGTATAGTTAGAGGTGATTTTCATTTTGGATATCCACCATCAGCAGACCTGATACACCCTGTTGCAAAGCAGTGCTGTGTGATTTACAACATCACCGTACTATTTGTGAGAGCTAAAGCTTGTATTTTTTTCTAATGGTATTTGGCTTGGCGTGGTTTTCTGAACTGCTGCTGCTCTCAGGTTCAACAGGAGACATGTTTCTCTAAGCTGATTTCTCTGTGGCTGAGGATTTAATCAGATCAAAGTAGTGATTAAAACATGGACTATAACCACAATTCTTAAAGGGATAGCTGCAGCATTAAGCCCTCCTCCATCCCCCCTCAAAATCAGAAGTGAAGCAATCTCTCTCTCTGGCAAATGTATGCTTTTAAAGTATCTTGAAAACTTGCTACCTTCTGGGTCACCTTTTCTCTAGATAGGGTGCAAAGCTACTGGTAAGTACCAAGAAACTAAGATATGCAAATGAATTAAGGGCTGCACTTAATGTGAATGCATTAACACCATGGAGACATCCCTGAAGGTGGGTTTTCTGACACTCACTTTACTCCAACACATACACTGTAAATTTCCAGCACAGCTACCTTAGACCCTGTCAGTGCTCTTGACATTCTTTCCTACAGTTTTCCCCTTGCTACGTTGTAGGTCTGTGGTTCTTTTCATCCATCCCAAGACAGCATGATAGCATGTTGAGATTGGTGAGAAACAGCAGAATAAAAAATGTAAATGGAGCAACATTTCCACAGCT
Source organism: Merops nubicus (assembly GCF_000691845.1). NCBI lineage: Eukaryota > Metazoa > Chordata > Aves > Coraciiformes > Meropidae > Merops > Merops nubicus. Next base: position 19,182 of record NW_008589610.1, read on the forward strand.
CTACACGGAGTGAACCAAACATTAAGGCCAAAAATGCTTTTTTAGTGACAATTAATTTCAGAAATTAGGCCTAATTTTACAACAACTTCAAACATGACCTGTATGAAGAGCCAACAAGCTGTGCCATCAAAGGCATGAGCCCTGCTCCCACCTTCATACTGCACAACAGAAGCAGGGCAAGTGACTCACTCCCGCGGATGCCAGAGCTAAGGATGAGGGCTGCTGGATCCTGGCTCCTGATCCCATTCTCTGAACGTGAGAAATCACTGCCAGTTTTGCTGGGTATTATTTTCAAAGGTGTAGAACAAGAACAGCTTCTCCTGAACTTCACGGAAGCTCTGCATCAGGAATACTGGGAATATTTTCAATTAATGGAGAAGTGCCTGCTCCACTGGAAGTCAATATTTATTTGGTAAGCCTGCCTGGCAGTTCAGTCCTCTCCTCCCTTCCATCACTGTGACACCTTTGAGATACCATCTCCTTGGTATGTGGGATAAGATCTTCTTCCAAGCTATTCTTGACACTCTACTCCTACTCCTCTTCTATGCATTTAACCATTTTAAAGCTGATTTGGGTCATGACTAATACGATTAGATACTAAAATCATGTGCAGTTAGCAGCAGTCACTGTAGAGCTACCAGGACCCGTGCAGAATGCAAGCTGGGGCAGCTTTCAGATGCGGGGGAAAGAATTCATGTTAATGTGTTCTTTCTTCCTCTTTTAAATTATAATTCTTATTAAAGCTGGACAAAAATCCCAGCAAAACCCCCCAAACCTCAACTTCACTCTTTACAGGCAATTTCCTTAGTTTGCTTATCAGTCTAAAACTGAAGTTCCTAACAGGGGGATGAAGTGGTCTGCAGGCACTGCTAGGAGTGAGCAGAGTCACCCAATATATACCAGTAGCTTCCTTTTAAAATCCACTGAATTAAACCAGGGACACTTGTTTTTTAAATCTAGTATCACAGCCCTAGGGTTTGTGCAAAATTCACTGGTTCTAGCTAACTTCATCTCACTCTAATATGAAGGGCACATGCCCTTCTCATATGGTTTTCCACTAACTGTTTCTTGTTTTCATGGGAAAAACACTAAACTAGAAGAAAAAAATGCCCCTCTTCCCCATTCTGATGTTTGGAGAATGATCTGCTTATCTGCTCTAGGGCAAAAGTAACAGTTGCAAAGGCCTGAAGGTCAGGATTACTGTATTTTATTCCTGGCTCTGCTACCGATATTATTTCAATGGCTTTAGGTAAATCAAACACCACATATGTTTCATTAAACTACATTAGTGTAAACAGTATGAGAATTTCTAAAGGAGTTTGAGATTTTCAAATAAAAAGCACTACAGAAACGAGACTAATGTTTTCATAGAAAACAAAACCCAAAGAATCTCATTTTCCTAATTCTTTAATAGGGTTAAGCACCATTAATTCCAGCTGGGAAACAATTCAAGCTAAGCTCATGAGTTTTGTCTTCTACATGTTGAGCATTCCATTTTCAAACCTTTTTCTGAAACTTCCAAATGATTGCAGAAAACTATAGCAGGACATAGTTATGGAAACTCCCAGCAACTCCACGTCTCAGTTTATGGCTCTGTACAAGAGTGTGCAGTTTAATCAACAGCAAGATTTAGGTTAGCCTACTATAATGTTCTCCAAATCTGGACATTCCACAGGAGTTTCTCTTTTCTTGCACCTTTCCCTGACACATCTCACCATAAGGTGTTCTACCAAACTTATCTGTAGCCTGATCCAGTATGACAGATCTCTTCACCATGTTCTCAAACAGTAAGTTTATGTGCCAGCTTTTAACTTGAGTACCTGTCTGTGGGATATGGTCATTTAAAATCAGGTTCACCATAGATATCATCTGCTTTTAGATGTTTACAGTGTCTACGTTTGAGATAGCTGTCTATATTCCCTTGAAGTCAACAGAAAGGCACTTTCAGACTGCAATTCATCCTAAAGAAGATGCTTTAAAAGCTAGCAGATAATCTATTGGTTAGCACCAACTTAGATGCCTACATTATGGGCAACCAGTAACTTTCCTTAGTTTATTCAGGTTCATGGACAAGAATTCCACGGAGAGAAGTCTCTAAATATCCTCGGACATCTGGTTGAAGTCCTCTACAAGACTATTGCCTGTTTGAAGGGGCAATGTTTAAGCATCTTTTCTCCTGGCTCACTTATGTCAGCTGCCCAAGATTTGTTAACATCTTAGACAACACTTCTATGTCTCATGCATAAGTCAAATTTATTTTTGTCATGTTTTCTCTTCCACATGAAACAATGAGGCTAAGGAATTATTTTAATGAATGGCTCTCTTTTAATGATTACATTTTTCAGTAGGACAAAAACAATTTTCTGGTTCAGAACAGCAAAGAAACTGATGCACATTTCTCCCAGTAGACAGAAAGCCCTTGGGGTAGTAATCTGACAGTGAAAGGCAACTCCTTCCTCTTTGTGGCAAAGATGTTTCACCTGTGAATGCCTGAAACTGCACCCAAAATGCAGATCACAAATACACTAAGTTATGCTTGTGTGAAAGTGGTTCAGCTGTCATACCCAAGTGACACAGCTTTGAAGGTTTTTACCACTCCAACCACATGCCTGAATCATTTTACCTGCTATGCTGTGATTTTACCCATTCTGCTGGGTTTATTTCAGGCATTATTAAGAGGAGGCTACAATGCTGCAGGAATCATTAACAGTCTAATGTCACCTTTGTACACAGAGGGAGGACACTGTGCAAGTGCACTACACATACTCACTTCCCTTGTCTTCTTGCCC
>NW_008589610.1:22001-29465 GCF_000691845.1 Merops nubicus
TTAATTTCCAGGAGAGAAAGAGAACACCAATATATTCTATAAAGTCACAGTGCTTCTAATGTAGTGCTGAGGTTGCAGTTTTTCCTCTGTCCTCTACTTCCACTTTCCCTTATGTCAGATCACATTAAAGTAACAATTTTTCTGTCTGGCTCTTTCCTGCACTGTGCAGGCATCATGCCTCTTCTACCCCATCTACCCACCCCAGGTCTTTCAGAGCCCAGGGAAACTTGGTTTGCAGGCTGTGGCTCCTCAGTAAGCCAGGAACATGGCTGGGGGAATAACCTGGCAGCATGTGGTCGTCCTTCTCCTTTTTATTGGTTTATATTCAAGCCTCATGCCTAGTTAAGGATGATTACTACAAAGATTAAAATGAGAAAGTGGTTGCATCTAGAAGACTACGTCTCCAAAAGCTGTACTCACAGTGTTTTCCAGTGCTGCAAACACAGAATGTACAGTAAGAAGAACAAGAATAGAAAGGCTCACCTGGAATTGTACACATATTCCTGTTGGGTCCCTAGAAAACCTGGGAGGTACCGTAGGTACAGTCTAGCTGACCATAACTGAACAAATATGCACAAAAGGTCCCAACTGTGCAAAATATACTGAAGCAGGACAAGTAAAATTGTTGCAAGTGGAATAAAGATTAATCCTTGGCACCCAGTAACAACCACAACTCTTCAAAGCAAATTACCATGCCCAATGCACCTCGCTTCCCCTGCGAATGGCTGAGCAGTTTGTGTACTCAGTGTCTATGGATACAAACTCACAGAAACACACCATCTTTCCAAATATTTTGCAAATCTGTAATTTTAAACAAAAGTTATTCAACTTCTAGACAGGACAGGAATTTCTGTAAAGACAATAATAAAATGAAATATAATAAACTGAAATGTTCACTGTTATCACTGCACTGACAAAAGTATGTTTACTATGTGCTTGAAGAAAATAAATAATCTCATTTTCAGGTTCAGCTTTTCACTCAGAATAACAAACACCTTTCCCATGGCCACACGTCCTCTATCCATCGCTCACCTCCAGACAGGTGTCCAGAGCTGATCTGCTCTCCCTGAATTATTACATCAGTGCTGACAGCCCTGGGTCTTAACACAGTTAACAGTCAATTTGAAAGAGACTGCTGGGCTCAACAGGATTACTTCCCACTACCAGACGGATTTCGGATCAGAGGGAAGGTACTAGACTCCCTGCTCTGTAAAGGACAAGCCGCTCCATCTCTAAACCCAAGGCTCCAGTCGTGCCAAGTGCCATGCACAATGCCCTCAGCCACTCTTCCCCGAGCACAGAGGGCAGCAACTGCCAAGGCTCCTGGGGCTGTGGGCTCTCTTCCAGGCCTGCTGAGCAAGGCCCTGCACCCAGAAGAGAGGGAAACCTGGCACCTCCAAACCCTGCTGACCGACCAAAGCCGAGTGGTTTGGCTTCTGCCAGAAGCTCACAGGATTTTAGGGGACGAGCACAGCAGTGCAGGTGCCTGTGAAAATAAAGAGAAACCACCGAGTCTCCTGGGAGGATGGATGGAGAGGAGGAGGGGAATTATTGTGGTTTAGAAAGGGGAAGGGGTTGGTCGAGAGAAATGCTATAAAAGCACCATGACGACAGGAGAGGGTGACGGAAAGGTCAGTCCCTTTCAATAATGCTCTTTTTTTCTTGTCCAAATGAAACACTTGGCCACGTCCATCGCCAGAGTTCAGTTGGAGGTAAATGACTAGACAGGGGGGCCATAAACCGTCTAGAAGTGCTGCTGCTCTGTGCTGGTGGGGCCTGCCCTCCCAGCCCTTCTCCCCAGGCTTCCACCAAGGCAATTTCCACCGCTAAAGACTACAAAACGGCACCGAACAAAAGGTGCTCTTGTGCACCTCATGGGCACAGGGCTGGACTGTGACCCCTGTTTACCTCAAGCAAACACCTTCTGGTGCCTAGAGCCCATCACGAAGGGTTGCAGGAGTGGAAAAGAAGGTATTTTCAATAATTAAATAGTGATTATCCTGACAGGCATGCAGCCCTTAGAACAACTTTTCAGCTGTTAGTGGTAGGTGGTCAAATTATACCTTTCCATCACATTTCCCACCATACTGCACATCTCCTCAATACATTTTCTCATGAAACACTGCAAGGATTCAGAACAATTAAACCTAACCACTGAGTAATTCCCACTCCTTTCCCCCCCTAACATGAAATCATTCTTTTTAGTGCTTCAGGAAAATAAATGTAAGCTCTAGAGCTCCAACTCCGTATTAAGGCACAGAAACGGTGCATTGTAACAAGAGATGCTATACAAAGATTTATTGTTCTACAGCAGTGGGTGCTATGGCCAGTTAAATGGTCATTTAAGTTTCCATCTACACATTACAGGTGGAAAAGCCTTCAGGAAAGATTGAGAAAAAACTATTCTTGTATAGTGAGCATTTTTGATATTATATGAATGAGGACACTGCCTATCACAACCTGCCTTAAGACTGAGAGGTTTCCTCTTTGTTATTTATTCACTGACAACTGATCCTTCTAATGCATTTCTTAAGAGCACTGGAGTGGTGGCACAGGGAGCACACACACAGTACTCAAGCTCCTCTGCAGCCACACACACTCCTGTGCAGCCTGAGTAAAGCCTGGGTAGCTCTCTGCTCGGTGGTAGAGCTTTCCCTTCAGCACTGAGGGGTGAGCTGCCACAGGCTTACAGAAGCTGCAAGTCTTTTATCAAAGTATCTGGTGTATATGGCAAGTTCAACTCCCAGCTGACCTGCAGCAGTGTGTGTGTGTCTGCTACTCCTTCTGTAGATCTGCTGACTGATTGTCCATATCCTTCCCTTCTTCATTGCTAAATCCCTCTACCTCAACTCAACGAGCTTGTTTGCTTTAAATAAAGGGGAGGAGGCAGAACAATGTGCTCATTTCTTACTTCCATTGAGCAACTTGTTTTCTATTTTATATATCATTTGTTTTTTATTGCTGTCCTCTTCACACACTCCTTTGGAATAATAAGATGTAGTATTTCCTTCAGTTCCGAGTTAAATTTTAATATGAATGACCTGAGAAACTAAAAAGCATATGCAAAAAGTCCTTTTCTCTCCTAAATCCCAAACCTTCCGCTCCTTCCTGGCCAATTCTCTACCATACTTTTCCCTTGTGACACCAGTTTTCTTTTCATGGTTGCTGTGAGTACCTGGCACTTCAGCTGGAGGACTGGGCTGAGCTGGTGTTGGGGGGGACTAAGGACATGCTTGCTTCAGGACTCTGCTGGCATCAAGGATCAGTAACACACAGATTTAACTCCTCCATCAAGAACTAGAGGAGACACTAAGCAGAGAAATGAAACACAGGGTGTTGTGGTTATTCTGCTTGGAAAATGTGTTTACCAGGAATCAGGGTAAATCAAAAGGGAATGGTTTATATGAATACTGTTTGCATGGATGTGTTTAGAGTTTCTAAGTTGTGTTCTTGGGCCACTCTGAGTTTTGCCATTAAAAAGGCTTTATGAAATGGCTGACAGTTTTGCATCCCTTCATTTTTCATCTGTTATCAGAGAGTGCATTTTCATGCATATTTTTCATCAGTACAATTTTATAATCCAGTCTACAACTTCTGCAGAAGGAGCAGTGAGGCTCTCTACATATTTAAAGAACAGCATTAAAATGGGATGTTTGGATACGTCGAGCAGAAGAAAAAGGGGGAAAAAAAAGGCAGGGAATGAGCAGAACACCACAGGCAGTAATTATAACAATACCTTGCTGCCTTTCTAAGTGTTTCATAGCATGACTCATTAGATCCTAACAATGCCTGTAAGATGGGAAGTGTCATTATCACTATTTAATAAGTGGGGGAAACTGAGGTAGAAAAATGGCTATGTACTTGTCCAAGGTCACATACCAAACCAGTACTAGAAAAAAACAGGATCCTATCTCCTAACCCCCAGCTCTGGGCTTTCCTCTGAGGCAGTGACCCTTCAGCAACAAACTGCTCATGCTGAGCAGCCTGGTGATATCCTGTCAGTAGCATCCACTCTGTTACGACTTCATGAAGAGATCACCAGAATGGAAAAGAATTTGAGCTGTTAAATTACATAAGTGTGTAGTCACCACCTAGCAATGGAGAAAAAAGGGCTGGATATTTTCAGTTACAACTAGATTTTCTAACCAGATGGCCAGAAGAACTGACGTCACTCACATTCCAAATTATAGAGCTGCTTGAAAGCTGCTCCAGCATTAAGGATGCAACCAGGCCTGCATTCTAAGTCATTTTTCCAGTCCCCATTCTGCACAGCTACCAGGAAGGGTTTTGCTGTCATTTTTTCTGCACTGTTGAAAATCTGCTTCTTCTGGGACACGCCTGTCCCACAGTCCCTCAGGGATGTTCACAACTCTCTCTCCTGGAATGAGGCCCCTGAGGAATCAGGGCTAGCATTTAACACAAGCTACAGCACATTGCTTAACAGGGTCCTCAGAAATCCTTAACCTGGGAAGTCTTCTAACTTCCACCAAAAACTTCATACAAGGAGTTGTGCACTAACACTGACTGCTCGTATTTACATCACCTTGTGGAGGAGGACCAGGGGCAACATGCAGGAATCCAGGCAGTACAGCAAGACAATGGGAGAAAGGAAGACAGAAGTGGAAGCCTACCTGAAGTTTTACATTTCAACTGAAAATTGAAATTTCAATTGAATCAACTGAAGTATTTCAGGCCTGCTGTATTTTTTGCTGCTTTTTCTCTCTCTCTTTATTCTTTATAAATTTAAGAGCAAAAAGTCAGTAAGAAGCCAGCAGGAGCTTTGCAGCACAGGGAATGCTGGCTCGGATTCAAATGTAAGAACCCTCTCCATCCCAGCTCAGTAAAATGTCTGAACAAGTTCCAAAAAAACATCAATCATTGGCTGGACATTTTCCCACCTTCAATGAAATGAAATATATAAGAGGCCTGCAAAACATTTTTAAACCAAACCATTTCAGAGTAATGGGAGACCAACAGAGAAAGACAGAAAGATGTGAAGCCCCTGTATCTTGTATCTTACACTGCAGCACCTTAAGAATCAGAAAAGTAATACGACGTATTTTAAATACTATTCCTCCCGAGATCTAAGGTTACAACACTTCAGGACAGCTGGGCACATTTTCATGGAATGCTAATACTGACAGGCTGTGGAGTATATACAGATGTACCACATCCAACTGTGACAGGACTGACATTCCTGTCTCAAGAAGCTATTCACCAGAGTGAGAGGACAACTCCTGGGTAGCGTACAACCAGAGCTGAGTCTGCCCTGTGCCAGGGCTGAAGGAGCCGAGCAGAGCCCTGTGCTGCACAGCACCACCGCTGCCTCTCTGTTCCCTGCACTCACGTTTTAAGCCCACCCATCAGGAGCCTGTAATTAACACGTACTTGCAAAGTGTTCTGAGATCCACAGACAGAATTGCAAAGCGGTGCCACCGCTTCCACACATTAAAAAGAGCAACAGGAAAGAGCTCTTTCCACTGGCTAGTGTTCTTAAAGGCATACAAAAGGAATGTTAGGAGAAGTGATCTGTTGCAAAATTCACAATTTTGAAGGTGGTAAAGGAGTAACAAGAAGAAAATAACTTCCAGTATTTCTAGCAAGAGGTATAGTTTTTTAAATCACCCCCTGGTGCACAGTAAGCCCAGTATTAGTTGTGTCTGGAAGCTGGCACAGGAATGCCTGCCAAGTTTCCATGCAAAATAAAACCTTTTATTTGTTCCAATTTCTCCCCCTCTCTCTCTTCCCCTTCCCCATGCAAGAGATTCATGGTTTGGCATAAAATGATGAATTATACATTATAGTTTAATGATAATGAAATATGCTAAGCAGGGATCAAAATTTGGGGGTTAAGGGAGGAGAAAGAAGGAAGAGATCAGGTAAAGTATGAAGAAAAGGGAAGGGAATTCAAGGAACTTTTGGAAAGCTGAGAAAGGCTAGGACGTGCTACTGCTCACAGTTTTAGAAGAAAAGCCAAATAAAACAGAATAGGGAATGAAAGCTTTCAAAGACACATAATACCAGCCCTCAGACAGCAGAGTGAGTCCAGAGCCCTGCTGACCCTGCAGGTTACCACACATCTGACAGGGGAGACCCCACCCCGTTCCTTTGGGAGCACAGGCAGCGCCCAGGGAAGCAGCTGCAGCAACTTCATGAGCAAACCACAGCTTGCAAGTGTAAGTTATCTGCAGTGGGCAACGAAAACTCCAGTTATAGTATTCCATTATTTGCCTTTCCATAGTAACTGTTTGCTGTAAAAGGCCCCTGAAATGAAAGGCATGTGCCTCAACTCTAAAAGTTTTGACCTATGCCTGCAAGAAGAGAGTAATGCCACTGTAGTCGTGATGGCACTGAACATTCTTCTCAGCATGGATACTGTGTGACGTAACTGCCACTACACCAATCACCCAGGGCACAGGGAGGATGTGGGGCATCTCACACAGAGATTCCCCTTCACACATCTTCTGCTCAGCTGCCACGTTTTAACTATTCTGTTGTCCAAAACGTTACCTATCAGGAGTCACCGACAGCACACAACTAGAGGAACTTGTCAAGAAGAACTCTATAATAGCTCATTAGGACTACAACAGTTCATGGAATGAGACCAGCTCATGGCAGCTGTCAGTTCACAAGGTCTGCAGTGACAGTTATGGGAGGAGGGCTGGGGGGGCTGTGCCACTGAAACACTGAAAAGCCTTGCTTGCACTATCACTGCTGGCTACTGTTCTCACACAGAAACGTGCATACTTTCATTATTTGTTACCAGTCCCACGCTCCATGACTCGGAATATTTGGCTATAACAATGGTTAATAACTGCCCTAGTCTGGAAGAGGTCAGGTCTCATTAGTGACCACTCTTAACGTTCACCAGCGTTGGCTCAGAGAGCCCCAAGTGCCCCCAGTAACCACACCGTGTACAGCCCTCCCTGTGCTCCAGCAGCCAGACCTGACTGCAGCCTGCAGAACTCCAGTCACTACCCAGAAAATTCAGTCTGACAAACCAAAGCAATGCATTTACACTGAAATAACTAGGAAAACATGCAAGCAACTGCCTGGCTTTGTGGTGGAAAGCACACGTGCCACACACAGTCCTGCAATCTTCCCCAAAGCTCCCAAAGTCCCACAGCTGACTGGGGAAAAATTCAGTAAGTGACAAACCAACCCACTAACTTTATGTATTGCAAATGTTACTTAATAAACAGCCTATATCAGGTGGTCTGCAGTCTTTCAAATTACTATTCTTGGTAATAAGCAAAACTAGCAGTTTTACTGAATACAGGCCTAGTGTCTAGGGGGGAATTTGAAGACTGCACTCCTAAGAAAAATAAAGGTACATTTTGCTCACCTCTGCCCCATCTCCACCAATGCTTCTGTTGTCCACTGCAGACACTGAGAACTCCATGGGAAAAGCACTACCCTTATTTACAGACAAGATGCCACCCACCCCCGCCCCGCAACTTATCC
>NW_008589610.1:29496-46961 GCF_000691845.1 Merops nubicus
CTAAATTTACTAGTTATGTTAAAAAAGAATACCTGAACCACTTTATAAATACTTCTAATTAGTGAAAACCAGCTATTAATGGCAAGGCTAATGTATTGTAGATTGAGACACTTCTATAAACTCAAGAACTCTCCAAGGAACATATTTGGATTAAATAATAGTCTTATAGTCATTAAAGGTTCTTTGCCTCTCCATGCATTGGGTTCTCTTGCACTAACTGGTATTTTATTACACATCAGTTGTCCCAGACAATTGATTATCTATCATGATCAAGTGAGGTGAAGAGGGGTTGTTTGACTACAGCTATTAAAGATCCATAGGATTTGTTAAAAAAGGAGTAATTACTCCATTGCCTTTTTAGTTTCTCTTCACTCTCCCTCAGTTATAAGAAAGTCCATGTTTTTTATGAGGGATCACAGGCAGAAGCCAGGATCTGATCTGCTGCAGCTCACCCCACTGACTGAGGTGTGCCAGACTGAATCCTCCAAAACCAAGTAACCCCCCAAGCTGGTTGCTTAGTCAGCCTTGGGAGCTATCATAAAGGTTTACTTCCAATAAATATGTTAATTATGAAACTAAAAGCCTCTTTTATTATCAGGCAACAAACTCAATCAAGAAATTGCAGCTAATGCACTTGAAAGATTCTCCCTAAAAATAACAGGCATGAAGTCAAGGGTAACACAAAAATGGGGAGACCTGTACTGGGGAGTTTGATATGTAACTTCTGCAAGTGCTGTTCCAGCAAAGACACACATAGATTCTGGATGCAAAAATAATTCCCCACATGTACTATGGGTAAAGGATTCAAGGGTCCAAAAGTCAAATATGTGTCTCTGTCCCCTGTAACCACAACTTCTCAGTATTTGCATTGTATACAGAATTTATTAGTGTGAAAACTAAATTAATGTGGAAAATAAATTCAGAGTAGGTGAAATGTTTTGTGGATCCTATTTGCAGAGGGTTAACTTTGTACAAACTCACCAATGGGAAAAAATCAGCCTGTGGAACTCTTCAAGAAAGGACTTCACAGCTTTCCCATGCAAGGTCTGCCACCAGTAACTTTGAAGTCTGAAATCCATGTTCTAAGTGCTCAGTGCATGAGTTCCTCCATTATTTGCACCTTAGTTTAGTTGTTCAATGACAAAGATGATCACTGCTTGGCAAAGCACACTCCGTTCGCTCCTTTGCCAAATTTGGGCTTTATTTAAGGAAATCAGACCCAGAAGACACAGTAATGTGGGAATTGGCTATAGGCATCCTAGTCTCCAGAAAAGGGAAATTATTCTCCATGAGCAGAGTAAGAGCACTTTCTTATCCACAGATCTCAAGGCACTACACCACCAAGTAATGGCTATGGTTGGGACCACTTTACACACACAGCACCCAGATGAGGGAAGCATCTGCCACGTGGCAGAGCCAGGACCAGGGAACAGTGCTCGAAACCAAGCTTGGTAACATCATCTTCAAGGTTTTAACAAGCACACAACCCATTCCTCTCTAAATCATGTGCGGTCTGTGGAGTGGAGTCAAGTCCTTGAAAGAGTGAATATTCCAGACATACAGACAAAATAAACAGCCTTACAACCCAAACATCCAGCACAATTAGACTAAATTGTTGATCATTCCAACAGCCTGAAAAGAATAGATGATGAAGAAACATCTGTGTAAATTAAAAGGATATACTTACAGCCAGAGGAGCCCTCCTTGGATTCCAGGATGCGCTATAAACACTGCGAGCAGCCCGCCCAGAGTTCCTGCTGACTTCCAGGCAGCTGTTACCAGTTATGTTTTGTCAATACAGTTTACCGTTGCTGTTTAGACTTAGAGCAAAGTAGCAAATGCCTTTAGTATAAACAGTCTTTTAGGAAAACAAATGTTTTTGCCCAAATTCAATGTGAACAGCTGGAATGATGGAATGCATGGATAACATGGAAGTGAAAGAGGGCAAAGTAGTAGTATTATTATTTTTACTACATAGTTGAGGTGCTTTCAAATTCATCTTTAAAATAAACAACAGAAGAATCCAAACTCTAAAAACTGATTTTTCTGCCACTTGTATTCTTTCCCAAATAAGAACAACTTTATTTCACAAAGTATCTATTAGAGAAAACATTCAGTGCACGATCCTCCAATATGTGGAATAAACTTTGCAGAAGATGACAGACTGGTCCTGCATGGAGACGCCACCTTCGCATGCAAGAGCATTCACTGGATGGAATTCTCCTGCTTGAGTTTACTCAGGAAACACCTTCTATGCCTGTTTAGAATGTTTTTTTCTGCTCTCAGACCTAGTATGATTTCAGGTAAACAGGGTAAAGGGAGTTAAAATGGTTTATATCTATATATGTATCTTTAGCATTGTGAGAAAACAATCAGGTTACACAACAACTGTCTTGACTACTGCTACAGCTACTCATTACCTTTGTCCTCCTCTGAACAGTCTCATTCATCTGCTTCATTTTCTGCTAAATTAGATTTCAAGAACTAAGGAGTTAAACGCCTCTCTATGTATTTTTGGAGCCCTAAGCACAGAAGGTCATGATTCTGGTTTCCAGCCTCTACTACAGTACAAATAATCATCAATCTGGTCTTAGTGTTACTGTGAAATGGAGCCTATAATCAGAAAGGGACATACTAACATTAGCATAGAAATAAAAAATGTCAAGGAATGAACACCAAAAGGATGTTAATAGAGCCACTCTAGATTTACAGAACTGTCTGAAACTTGGGGGAAAAAATCCTACCATTCACTTGCACAGATTATCCTCCTTCACCATAAATACTCAGAAACAGAAGAGTACGCAACACAAATTCAATTCTTTCAATTGTCCTAGTTTGACATAAACATGAAGTAATTCCAAATTGTTGATGAAAAGAAAAAAGAAAAAAAAATTTATTAAAATGACTGGTTGAAACAAATCAACTAATGCAACAAGAAGACATTTCTTCTCTCAGGTCTTTATAGAATGAAGCTTTATCTAGATAAGTAACTCCTTAAATTTAAGCTAAAATTCTGGCTATTTTTTTGTTTGTTTCTGAGGTCAAAACTAGTTAACAAAGTCTCTTTGTTAATTATATATGCACAAGAAGTTTACAAACTGAGTCAAGAGAGACATTTTGTGCCATTTTTGATAACAGTTCAGCAAAGACTTAAACACCTATTTAGCACCCGATCTGTGAGCCAACACTTCAGCAGTGACTCTCTAAGCAGCTGGTTTCTCCTATGGCAACCACCATAAGTCACTTCAACGAAAACGTTCCAAAAAAAAAGAAATGGGGAACAGGATTACATCTCTGCCAGCTCTGCTTCTTCTATCATCGAATTAAAAGTAGAAAGATCAGTTCCTAGATGGTGCAGAGCTGTCTGTGGGTCCTTCCACAGGGTGTGCAGAACAACCTGTATGTTGTTCAAGTATGGGTGAGGAGAGGCAGCACGAGGCAGGAGGCTGGGGAAGGACAAAATCTCCCTCAGTTTATGTTCTCTATAATCTCTTCCTTTTCCATACCAGCGGTGGCTCGGAATGCTGATGCATGTGTCTTTTGAAAGTTAACATTTAACAGAGATTTCGGGTCTACCGAATTCCAAGAAATCAAAATAAACTCTTGCCCTGCTTTAGCTGCCAGCCCAGGCCGATGTTTACCGAGGGGAGCGCTAGGAACCAAGGAGATTCTGGGGTGGACGAGTTCCAGCAGACTTGCTGGCCCGTGCCCCCCTGCCACATCCACCATTTCCAAGCAGGCAGCCTGGCCCCACTGCTCTTTTCCCTGCACAGCATGCCTCCTTATCAGACTCTTCCAGCTATGCATTACCAGCAGAGCCATTACAAATAATTGTACTTATTGTGCTCATATACAGGGGTAAAGTGAAGAGGCCATGTTGTAATTAAGATACTTGAAACTGCCTTTCCTGCAGCCAGTGTCTGAACTGTCAAAATAAAAGGGCAAACGTAGTCAAGTCTATTGGGTGTCCTGGGCCTCGTTCTGAAACCAACTACTATCTGCAGAAACCCCTCATTTCCCAGGCTCTTCTCAATGCTGACCTTTAGCCTGCAGCTAAAATACTCTTCAAGTTGACACTGTTCAAAAATGTCAGGACATCCTACAGGACATTGGGACATCCAACAGGAATGGCCAGATTCTAAATACATATGGACAATTCAAACCAACAGTAACAAGAACAAAATCCCATGCAAGCTAGTCCATCTTCTTCTTACCACAAAATCACCTTCCATCATTGGCCAGACAGATGATGATCTGCTGTGTGTGTCTCTACCTTGTCCTGTACTCTCACCTCTCTCACCCCCAGGTAAAAATATCAGCATGTAACAGAGAAGTTATCTCTCTTTAACAAAAAATTAAAAGATACACTGCCTGAAGCAAGCATACATTTATCATGAGACTGACTTTAATGTGCAAGATTCTGACGGGTTTCTTCTCTTCCTTTTAAATAATCTTTCCTCTGTAAAAACAGTATATAAAATAGAGCATGCTTTTTGAATATTTCTAAGAATATTATCTACCTGTAAAAGCAATTATACTGAGCCCTAAGGTGCCAATAATTATGCCCCCAGAGTACATCATTTGCTCCTTGATTTGACTTGATTTCTAATGTTAAATGTGGAAGTGAGAAGAGCCCAAAACGTGACACACTTTATCAGCACAGGGAAGTTTACACGACCCAGAACAAATGTTTTATTTTAAAGGCAAAGACACCAAAGTTCTGTGAGTCAGCAGTTCTGAGACGGGTACCTTCAGGTCTTAAGAAGAGGGGAAATTCCTTATAATGAGGAACAACTGAATATTCTACCGTGAGAAACTGCACTGAAGGGGTTTTTTCACTTCAGCTGTATGTGCCTGAATACATCCTTTGACTATTTCTGAAGGCAATAAAACCAAAACTCAGGGGAAAAAAAACACATAAATTCTGTCTGGTTCTACACAAACCCATAAATTGCTCCCAGCTTCCCTGAAACCCTGCTCCAGGTCTGGTCAGAAAACAAGTTTCCAAATCTCAACAACCCCAGTCCAAGTCTGAATTATGTAAATGACACCTGAAAATCCTAATATGTCCTTCTAGTTTGGGCTCTGGGACACTGCAGAGAGAGAATCCAGCTCTTGTTTAGGACCACTTCTGTTTCTGTCATGAGCAAAATGAGGGTGTGGGTCTCACCCCTATTCACACACAGCGGCCCAAAGCCACAAAATGCCAGAACAAATCCTGCAGGACTGCAGGACTGCCACTGAACACAGACAACAGGCAAAAGGTTGGCCAGGTTAGTATCAATGGCTGGCTGGAGTTGTTCTGTCTTAAAAAGACTAGAGGTGCAAACTACTTGGGAAATCAACCAAAAAACAACTACAAAGTGATACATTTAAAAATTGACATTTTTCAAGAGGCTGGAGGCCAGAGTACTAACCTGAGGGCAGGTATTTTCTTCTTGATTTGTTTTAGTTCCTCCTCATCCTGATCAGGACACGTAATGCCTTGCCACTTTACAGGAAACTAAACGAGCTCCCTAGAGTCACAATCTTAAGAGACATCTTCTATACCAGGCAGCTGGAGAGCAATATGATAAAACCCATTCACCTCCATTAACAGAACAGTTGCAGAGGCTTTTATTTGATGCCAGAGGTTGCTGCTGAAACACTTGAAATATACCTACCAAAATGTGACTTACAACGCAGGTGGAAAGAGGGGTAAAGGTTTGAAACTACTCCTAAAAGAGCAGAGCACAGAGCTTGCCGAGACTGACTTAAAAATCTAAGAAAGGCAAGAGAGAGGCTGGAACCACTGGCATGAAACACTCGCTCCATTAATCTCTAATTCTGCAGATCATCCAGAGGCTTTGACAGAAATACAACCGAAAGCACCTCTGTGATCTACCATGGGTGAACCCTAATCTGTTTCCCACACCACTGGACACACCAGCTGGGTTCAGCCACCAGCTGAACTGGCTTCAGGGTCAGAAACCACCCCTGCTGAAAGCACTCCTCTGTTAAAGAGACACATATTCCTGTTTGGCTTTGCAAGCCTGAGAAGTCAAAACCCACCATGTACAACTCAAAAATGGGGGGAGAGGGATGAAATCAAGATTCCAGCTCCAGCACACAGGACGATCGCATTTCTTTTCCACCCTGTACTCTCCTCACCACCCTCCTCCCCCTTCCTTCTCCTTTTTTAATACTCTTCCAGGTTTGGCAACCCGTATGTTTTTTTTTCCCTCCATAGAAACCGACATAACAGCAAGTTCCAGCCAGCCTCCAGCTCCACAAACACAGCCTGGCCCAAGGCAGACTCAAGAGAAACACGGAGACATGGAAAGAAATGTCCAGGATACCCACAGGCTGCCAAGCACATCTGATCCTTCAAGGTATTGTTCTAAACTACTCAGGATAAAGGCAACAGTCCCCTCTGTCCAGTACTGAGGCCTATCCAGGAAAGCAACAGAATGTTGTGCCCTCTACTCCACACCACAGAGACAATTTTATAGCAACAAAAGTTTTGCCAACTTCTTGCTTTTCATCTGCCTCCTTTTTTTTTCCTCCAGCAGTTAGCAGGAGACTGAGTGCTTACCAAAGGAGAGGGATCAGGTATCCACACGCAGCCTGTACCAGGCTCAGACAGTCTTCCAGAACACTAACCAGACTGCATAATCCTAAAACCCTTGAATAAAAACCAAACAGCTCTTTTTGAATATAGTACTTGCACAAAAAACGGACCCAAATACATTCTGTTCCCTATTAAAAAGACATCTGTGACATGGGATAAATACAAGGACGATGCTCAAAAAGGCCATGCCTGTTTCCAAAGAGAAATAAAAACAGTGGCAATGGTAGAGCAGCGAAGATTTCTAGTGTAAAGCTGGTCTATGAGAAGTTGACATTCCTTCTCCCAGAGTCTACCCCACGTAACAACCTTTTTGAGTAACCTCTAACTCACAGATGTCACCTCTCCTGGCTATGAGTGGAACGTGCCCAAACCCAAACCAGCACTGCCTTGGGGAAGCACCTACAGACCTGTGTCCAGCAGCCAGGCCTGCAGCTCTCAGGACTCCTCAGCTGCAGCAGGGCCCCTGCCCTGGGGAGGGTGGGTGGCTGGCAGCAGCCCCAGCACACTGCTCCACACGCCGGGGAGCCAGCCGGGCAGCTCTGCTTGTTCTCCTGCTGCCCGAAGGAGCCAAAGCCCTGCAGACCTCCCCACAACAGGCTCCCTGCCTCTCCTAAGGAAAACCTCCCTGCTCCTCTAGTTTGGTGGCATAACTCTTGACACACTTGCTCTTGTAAATGGCATGTTCCTTTGGGGGTTCCTCTGTACTAGCAAGCGATGAAAGAGGCCTGCTGCTGACTGGCACTGCCCTGGCTCTGGAAGATGCTTACACAGCTCTGAAGGTTCTATCTGGACTCCAAATGGCGCTGTGGGCCAACCCAAACATGGTAAATATTTATCTCTGATAGTAAATATTATCTTTTCCTTTCTCACTTTCCCTTAAGAGTATAGAGGTGAACTCCATGAGAGAGGTCAAAGGTGTCAATGTGTGTTGTACTCCCCTGACACAAGCACGGCATCTGATTTTGGAACTTTTACTGCCTCAAACCACCTTGAGATTAAAATCAGTTTTGCAATTAAAGGAATTGTTTCATTACCTTTCACATAATCATATACTTTTGTTATTCTTCTAGCTTGATCAATACTCACGTGCCAATAAAAATAACAGCTCACCCCAAAACTGAGACAATATGGAAGAAAACTGAAAACAATTTAAAACTAAGTCTCTATGGGTCTCTTTTAGCTCTTCTAAAACTAAGTCTCTGTGGGTCTATTTTAGCTCTTCAGGGCTCAGTGGCCCAAGGTGAATTTCACAGCATACTGCACAAGAACCAGCACTCCACTGCCTCTGAAGCATTTCTGGAGCACCACTGTCAGAGCCTGGACACAATGCTACACGTGCTGCCTGAGCCTTTCACAAATCTCTTTAAGCCAAGTATCAAAAAGGACACTGTGAACCACCAACTGACCTTAAATTGTTGTTTTCTTTGGGTCACATCCTTCTAATACAGTTCGTAGTAAGTCAATGGTTGCAGCTAACAAATAATAATAGAAGGGGATACACAGAAGACTTCATCCCTTAAACACAACATTTTGTGGAGCAGAAATCAAGGATGCCCAGAAGGACACAAGCAGTGGTCCCCTGTCTGCAGACTTGTACACAACACTGTGAACTCAGGACTCTGGAGTTCTTCCACCCTGATGCATAAGGACAGATCCTTGAAACTATCCAGTGGGTTCTCATGCATATATAGAATAAGCATAACAACAAGATTCAGCTGAATTCAGGTGAGTGCCTTTGCACTCAGACAGCAGTAAGGGACGAGCAAACAGGCCCCAGGAGCCTTGTGAGTAGAGAGCTAAAGGAATCCAGCTTTTTGGAGAGCAGGAAAAGGGCAGAGGCTGCTCACAGCCAGCGACATTACCCTGCAGGCTGTGAAAACAGCGTGTGCCTGACAGGTCTGGTGACTCCCCGCTCTCGTGGGGTCCCTCAGAGCAAATGCTGATTCAACCCTGGAGAGAAGGAAGCTCCAACAGTCCCTCCCCCTCCTCTCCTTAAGGACAGAGAGACAGAAGGCTGTAGAGCCCCATCAGAGAAGCTGGCATTACACTAGACCCCATCTGCTCTTCCATGCTGTCGGGGGAAGCGTACAGCTCTGTGGTAAGTGCAGTGACTGCGGATCTGGGGGCAAGCCCCAGGACCAACAGCTGGGTTCTGGGAGGTGCTGCCCACCGGGGCGTCACCCCGGCTGCCTGACGGCAGCTCCCACGCGTGAAGACACTTCTCCAGGAGAATGGATCAACTTCCTGCTGGCGCTGACCCGAAACGTTGTGCCAGGGCATTAACCACGAGCCAGTGTGTACAGCAGAGAGCTGCAGATGGACTCAAATGCAGAGAATTAAAAGACTGGACTCTGTGTGCCCCCCATGCACCTCCTCAGGACGTTCTGCTGCCTCTGTGCGCTCCCTTTAACCCCAACAAATGCAAAGGGAAGAAGAATCAAACAACTTGTGTTTCGGTTAAGTCACACTGGAGATTCCCATCAACATACTGCCATGTGACTTCCAGAAAGTCATCTTTGATTTACCCTAGCTCAAGAGAAACTGGGATCAATCCAGCTGAGCTGAACTCGGGCTCTCATTCTGTAACTCCACCAGCGTCTCATCTCCGCATCATGAGAGAGATCTCCTCCTGCACCCCCAGCATCCCGCCCCCGTTCTCCTGCCTGCTGCAGCCCCTCTGACCCTCACACAGTCACGCATTTGGTTTGAATCCAGAATGCAATTGCACTGGCAATAAACAACTTTTCTCAGAATTTTATTCCCAACCCCCCCTTCTCGATCCTATGTATTTTATCTGAGGCTGTGGTTCAAAACATCCAGACAGAATTATTGCAACCCATCTTTTTTACACACTGTGCAGACTGTCTCCTCAGCATGATGCATTTTTAATAGGTTTTCTAAATGCAGACAACCAGGCTGCTAATAACAAGCTTTCCCCCCCCCCCCCCCTTTCCTTTTCTCCTCCTTTAATTTTTTTTTTTTTCACAAGGTAAAGCTTCTGCAGGGCTTTGATGTCTCACTGCACTCCACTCAAAGAAACACCATTTATATGGCAAACAATTGTGAAACATACAGCACCTGGAACTGTTAAGACTGTAACATCCACCATCAGAAAGATTCCAGTGCTTGCTTGCCACTTCCATTAGATCCACCACAAATTTTACCTTCACAAGCCACAGAAGGAGTACTATTTGAACGTGAATTGAACAAAAGATCTCAGGATGCTGGGCACTGAACCAACAAGAGAAAGAAACTCCAAATTTAGCATGCCACAGGCAAAGCCCATCTCCCCCTGCAACACTGAGACAAGCTGGGGAGAGCTCCTCCATGCTGGACTGAGATGGAGAAAAGAAGCCCTGCTATCTGGCTAGAACACCTTTCATCTCCTGTCCTATCTACACCTCCCCCATTTCTTTACTTTGCAGTTAATCCCTCTGCTTCCTTGGCACCTCATAAATTGTAAGGCTATCCCTGTACCCATCAATCCACAGTTACTTGAAAAAGGGCTGATCCTGCAGTGCAATGTATGGTTTTAACGTATGCCCCAGATGTGACAGGCAAGGTGCTGAACAACAGCCCCGAGCAGAAGGGTGGCCGGCAGAAAGCAGGAGGCTCTGGCACTGCACACGGGTGGGTGGGGAGGCAGCAGACGCTCCCTGCTAGGAAAGAAAAAGGCATCATCCTTCTTAAGCTTTCCTAAACGGATTGCACTTTCAACCTTTAAAACTAAAGCTACAATTTAGCTTTACTTTTGCTGAAAAAAAAATATGCATATAAATAAAAACCAGGAGCACTGATGTCACTAACTTCTTTTCCCCCTGCTTTTCCAAAAACGGAACTTTAAAAATGGGCCAAAATTCAGGAGAAAAGGCTCTACTGTCTCCAGAGCTAAAATGTACCAGTTTGACTTGGCAGCTGAACAACTTTCCACTGATTTGATGCTTTCCCCCTCCTCGAATTCTCCCATCCAAATGCAGCTGGAAATGTCGTTAGAGAAAAGAAGAGGCATTTCCTGTGCGGTTCCCCCTTCCCCCACCACATTCTTGGCACAAAAGGCAAGGGAAAAGCTAGAGAGACAGTGTGCATAAGAGGGAGAAAAGAGAGGCAGTGTGCAGGGATTTCTGGCTGCTCACCAGAAAACGTACAACAGGAATTGCATGACTCAAAGGAGACAATTTACCCCCTTTCTCCAAGGCTCCCAGACCAAGTGGCTGAAGCGCTTGGTTCAGTATGGAATGGCGGCCGGAGACGGGAGCGTGGCACTCCACGCTGCAAAGGATACTCCCCGGACACTGGAGAGTCCCTAGAGGAGAAATCAAGGCTACTTCCCACAACCAGCCACACACAGCTTAGCTATTTACACCTTAAATCCAGCTGCACTAAAATCCTTCAGGGCTCCAGAGGCGTAACAAACAATGTGGCAGCGGGGCAGAGGGGAGCGGAGCAGAAAGCTGGGTTTAATGCTGTGGTCTCTGACCATATTTGATTGACTTTTTTAGTATCATTGGTTTGACGTCTGAAAAACTGACCAAAGAGCACACATTTCAAACAGCAACAACCAAGGCTTTTCACATGACAAGTCTCCTGTGTCCTGTTTCCCAGAACGTGTGTAATTCAGCACTTTGTGAAAATTAAATCCCTCCAAGACATCCAACTCCAAGCACTTGAAGGGGCTGGCACTTCTAAAAACGGTCTGAAGAACCCCAAACGTTTTGTGTCCCTGGCTGCTGCCCAGTCCTTTTGCACTGCTGTGCCCTGCAGAAAGCAGCCATTGTCCCAGCTCCAGACTCCCAATGCCACTCCCAAACTGCCTGCAACGTTCAGTGCTCTGTGAAAACCATCCTAGGGCAAAAGCTATAAGCTGGGGGACTGCGAGCTGACTTCCCCTGGTTTCACTTAGTCACTCTTCTCCAGAATGGATCAAAGCCTCCTCAAAGGTTGAGTCAATTTAAACATTCAGTTTGTTTCTTGAGCTGTGAATTAAATGCATTCTTTGGTGGCTGGGTAGGGATGGATGACTCAGTCTGTATAAACATTAACCGACTCTAAAGCTAATGGAAAAAAGAAATATGGAAAGGAGAAAAACAGAATCATACGTAACTTCTTGTTTCAGCTGGCAGCAAAACCAGATTAGGTTGGTGCACAACAGCTTGCATGGACTCTGTACCATTCAGGGTTTTTTTTTTTGCCAGGTAACAAGTACACCCCTACCTTTAAGATTCTTGAAGTCAGAGTCCAAAATTCACATCCGTGCAGGGGAAGGGAACATATAAAGGGTGTGGCCTAATTACTTCCTTCTTTGTTCTGCAATCAAATAACAGTACTAGGCTATCTATACCCTTGCTTCCTCCTTGGCAAGGAGGAAAAATTCTCAGTTCACTGACAAGACTTCGCTCTCTCTGAGAAGTTTCAGTTGATCCTGTTCTGCTGGTATGAACACTGCAAAAGTTTTTACACGTCTCAAACAAGAGCACAGTGCTACAAAGAGACACAGATATAAGCAATTCCTATCCCAAAGAGTTTACAATCCAAAGAAGAAAAGAAAGGTCCTTTTTTACAGATCTGGATTAACACGATTTGGATCATGCTTACAGAGGATTTATGTGGCAAAGGAATTAAATTTACATATCCTTAGTCCCAGCTCCCACCGGAGCAACCGCCGCACTCCAGCATCACACGCACCACACTGAAAACTGTATCTGGATGCCAGCAAGAGACAGGATGCAAGCAGCATGTGCAGGCCACCCAAAGCACTCTAGACCCACTGCCTGGCTGCCTGCCCCTGGCCTGAATGCGAGGAAGGTGTCCTGCCTGGAGCTGGACCATCCCCTCAATATGAAAAACAGCAAAGAAGCAGACACGATACTGACGTGCTACACTGGCACCAACACCTCTGCAAACACCACCCCGCTCCTCCGAGGGCACCAGCCTCTTCTGGCCTGTCAGTGGCTGCACTGCCCTGACACAACGACAATACGCACTTGGCAGGTGGCACTGGGAACTGTTTCATGCTGTCTGACTTCACGATGATTTAGAGGGTCAGCTCCTGCCGTTCTGTTCTGCTACTGCATCTCACTATCACCTCTGTGTTCCATTAGAGCAGGAGAGGGGGTCCTCAGGAATCAGCCACTCCTGACAACAGCTGGTAATTTCCCCACTGGTGTGCTCGGAAGCTGACGGACTATGCGGCGCGTTCTGAATTGCATTCAGACCTCTTTACAGCAGCATAAAGGAGCCTCAAAGTAAACAAAAAGGGCCTGTAAGAATAGATATTATACAAATGGTTCCTGTAAAGGTGTAAGTTCTGCATCAGCCCAACCACAGGTGTAACAACACACTGTGTCTGTTTGCACACTTCAATGATACATCTATACCCAGGAATAAGATGACTGAGCAGCCCTGAGGCTGCTCCAAAGTTCTAACAGACCAAGAAAGGCAACTTACTTTGGAATGACTGCTAAGGATGCTGCTTGTGGAGATCCACTTCTCCACATATGCAGACATTTGACCCTTCAAATCCATCATCTCCTGAATACCTACAGTGTTTTAAAATAAATTCAGAACTGAGAGGTGAGAGGCAAAAGCTACAAGCCAGGTTACTGAGGGAGCACTAAACAGGGGTCATCTTGGCCTCCTCCTTCCTCCACTAAATCCAGGTGTCCCAGACACTGGCAACTGGGTGCTGTACCTGAAGAACAGTGCACATATTCCTTCCTCTCAGTAGGACAAACTGTAAGAAATCTCAGTCAGGCCTGCTGCCTGCATTTTCTGACATCTCACATAGGCATGCATTAAAGAACATTCAAAGTCTCCCAGAGCAGAAGGTAAAAGACAATTTCATCACATTGCTCTATATATCAAAGTAATCATTAGAGCCTTATACATAGGAATGTTCTGGAACCAGAGCAAAAGCAGCTCATTCTCACTGAACTGGGGTGGTATTCTCATCTGCCCCTTCCACAGACCATCCCCCCTGCAGCAGCACGGGGAGGTTTCTGAGGGTACACAGGCAGGGAGAACAGACTCATCTGCAGCTTGCTGCTCTTCCTGAAATGGAAGTGAAAATACAGTAGCATAGGAAGAAGCTTAAATTAATGTTGCAAATCAGCAAGAGCTACACCACACTCTCTGGGTGTCTCTTGTGGCCCCAGCACAGGCAGTATTATCAGACAAACTCTCTGCAGACAGCCTCGGTGCCAAGACCATGTAAGCAACTTTTTTCCCTCTGGATGTCCTTCTCCTCCCTTTTCCCACACGTTGAGAGGGAGAAGGTGTCCAGCCACCAACCACCAAGCAGGTGCTGAACTGAAATCCAGAGCTCCATTGCACAGCAAAAGAAAAATATTATGATGGAAACAGGCTCCCCTCAGCTAACTGAGAAGCATCTCCTAACACATGTCAGGGAAATCCTGGTCCTGAAGAAATCAGAACAGTTTAGATTTGGGTATTTTCAGTGGCAGAAACAAACTGACAAGACTCCAGAAAGCTGCTGTGGGGCACTAAGGAATTGTAGGCTTCACTCAGAACTGCAAGGCCTGTTCACTTTGCAGTACAATACTGATGAGAATCTTGACTTCACCAAGAATTAATCTGAGCCATACTCACTATGCCTGGAACTCAGGGCTCATATACACAAGAAGTCCTTATTTCAAGTGTTCCAGGCCTTTCACTCCAGCTTGCTGTCCAGTGTACACGTGTAAAAGACAAGGACAAAAATCATCTGTAAGCCCCAGTTCCACACACACTGCACGGGGGGTTCCCTCCTATCAACTCAGTGAGCGACCTTGTGCTGTTCCTCCCCCTGCCTCAGTTTTCCCAGGGGAGAAACATGGATAATAGCAATGTGCCATTATGAAACAGGGACCTGTGCAATATATAAGGCTTTAAAATTATTAACAACTTAATTTTTGAGCTCATTTCTGTTATTCCACAGTCTATGTCACTTCTGAAGCACACAGGCACTGTTTGGAACTCACACATGAGCATGGTGTGTTTCAAACAAGTGCTCAGCCTACAAAGCAGATCCACACAGGTTCACTGTGTCACTGCAGCCTCTTCCCTCCCGAGTCGCTAGTCTTCACCACGGCTACCAGTGCAGTTAGATTAGGTTAAGAAACCCTGGTTAAATATTTGTGGCCATACTAAGTAAGTGAAAAAAGGTGGCTGAACTCTGTAGAGGTGAACACAGACAAGGAGGAGTGAAATCTGTTCAGTATCAGCTTCTCAAGCCTTCTTCCCATGAGCAGCCACGCTCACTTTGCTCTGGGAAAAATGAGGCAAAACACCCTCCTTTTTATGAGCAAATATCAGTGGTGATAACCAGATGTGTTGGAATTTACCAAGCAGCGACATCCACGTGCAAATAAACGCTTCAGTCTTGCCAGGATGTTTATCCCTGGTGTGTGGACATCACTGCCAGCTACACTCGGGTACTCACGGCTGTTATCACCATTATTTTGTGCTACAAAACCAGGAGGATGGAAACTCTGGAACCGCCAGTCCAGCATCAGATGGCAACGGGTCCTTCTTCAAGTGTGAGCCAGCACGCATTGCACACCCCACTGCTGAGACCCCTGGGCCCAGGCGGCCGAGAAGCTGCAGTGTGTCTGCACACCAAGTGACAGGCCGTGGTACTTGGGCCAGTCACCGCCCCTCCAGGACTGACAAGCCTGACATGAACCAGCCTGGCTTCTAGCTGAGCTGCTCTTTCGAAGCCCCTTTTGTTTCCCCACAAGACTTTGCATACTCGCTGTCTGTCTCTGCTTCCTCCTGCTTACGCTGCGGTCGCTGTGGGGAGCCAAGGGACTGGGGCCAATTAAATGTGGGAGCAGGTGGCAGCCAGGTGGAATTATGGGAAGGAGATATGAAATTTCCTCTATTCTTGAGGATCTGCTCTCTGCACTGAGATCATACTTACAAAACAGGTGCTGCTGCACCATATGTCTCAGAGAAAGTCACACTAAGCAAATTCTGTCTTGCAACAGAAGAATCCCTTTTTCTGATCCCTCAGGTACCAAAACCCTCTGAGAGACTCTGGATTGCTTATGTAAAAGGTGCCAGGAGCACTGTAGGTATTGACGAACCTTGCAGTTGAATTTATGTGTAATGACACTTAGCCCATTACTCCCTTTCTGTACAAAAGATTAAAAGAACTTGGACACTGCTGCAGCATCTTATCAACACAACATAAAGACACAGAGGCCTTCTGATTTTGACCATTGCTTTTTCATACCCTTTTGTGAAGGATTAGAAAAGCAGCCCTGAAAACCTCTCAGACATAATGCTATTACACTTTATTAGGAAGCCATTAAGGAATTATTGGGGTGGTCAGAAAGGCTTAATAGAAACATGTAAGTCATCTGCCTACTGTCCTCTCTTTCACCCCTATGCTTGGCCCTTCCTTTGGAGATGAGTATCTTGCTCAAACAAAATTACCTGTGATTGCAACAGCTGAACTTTGGAGAGTGGGGAAAAGAAGCTTGCTGACTGCAGGGAGTGGGCAGCCACAGATATAAACACAGGAGCGCAGACAAGAAAAACAAGTTTTAATTAAAGCCACTTCCAGATAATCAATTTTTCCTTTTGTACCATGAAGTTCTAATATGCATCTGAAGAGCGTGATACAAGTGACACGTTGCAGCAGCTGAATCAGTGACTGAGAGCAAGGTGGCAACGTGTGAAAAGCGTGATCCTGCAAAGTGCTGAACACCTCCAAATCCCAGACTCCACAATGCAATGGGAGCAGGAGTATCTCTATGACAGCAAAGATGGAGCAGCAAGAGCATTTCTGTGTCACTTCCAAACCTCTAGGTGAGGATGTGCGAGTGGCAATGCTGCTGCAGCAGCACCTCCAGAGGCCCCAGGAAGGGTTCAGGGGATGACTATGCTGACATCGCTCCCACTCATCCCTCCCAGCAACGCTTATCATTCGGCTAAATACTGCTGATCGAAGGTGGGGGAGTCAAGGCAGCTCGGCCAACGTCACACAGCTGGTCAGAGGCAAAAGGATGAGTGGCTCCCACGTCCCT
This sequence comes from Merops nubicus, assembly GCF_000691845.1. NCBI lineage: Eukaryota > Metazoa > Chordata > Aves > Coraciiformes > Meropidae > Merops > Merops nubicus. The sequence goes on from NW_008589610.1 coordinate 46,135, forward strand.
AGCCATGGGATTTCTGCAGCCTGCATCACAGTGTCCAGAAGAACCAGTAATTCTTAAACAGAATTTAACAGACTAACTTTTTACATCAAATGTTCTAAGCTTAATTGGTGTAATCTGAGAGAACAATTTGGGGTTATTTTTAGCCAGTGGCTGCTGCTGCTTTTTATGTACATATACTAAGTAGACAGCCACTACCAGTGTCATTTTACATCGTGCTCATGCATCACTGGACGCATGAACATTTTTATACATTCATGTACATACACGTACACTCACTCTCCCTACATTTCATGTGCTTGTTTTTCACTTATATGCCAAAGAACTTAAACAGACACTTATATGTACAAGGAAGCATCTAGTGTATCATCCTGCCATCGTGTTAAACGAGTTCCTTTAAACCAACCAGTTACATCAATCTCTGCAGACGTGTAACTTGCCATGCCATCAGAAAGGAGAAATTAATCTATAACGTTCCAAAAAAGAGCAAGCACAATGAAAGGAAATCTGCAGTTCATGGGCTCGCTGGTTTTCGCGCGGGGGGTGAGGTGGACGAGGGAGGCGGGTGGGATGTGGGGTCCGAATCCCGGGGCCCCGCACGGCCCCGGCCCCGCTCCCTCCCGACACCCCCGGCCCTTCCTCCCAGCGCCTGTACGGATTCCTGCGCGCTATTTGCAGGCAAGGTCACCGCGAAAGGGCATGGCTGGGAGCCAGGGCGTTCTCCAGCCGCGCTGCGGGGAGGGGAGGGCAGGCTCAGGAACTCAATTAGAAGTTTCTCCAGTCTAGCCAGGAGGCTGGGAGCCCAGACTGCGGCTGTTCCGCCCTGCGAG